>NC_048418.1:6657982-6674148 GCF_013103735.1 Etheostoma cragini | reverse complement strand
CCCCCCCCACACCCCTATTTCTCTGCCATTCAAAAATGTTTTTGTGCAGGATGTCTGTCCCAAGTCATGCGCATCTGACAAACCTTGTGATGATTCACTCTGCAGCGTTTTAACTCCCCCGTCTAGTATCGGCTAAATATGATGGAATCTCGACCGGGGTGTTACCAAAAAAAGTAACAGGGAATTTTCAAAACTTTTGCAGAACCAAAAGTAGACCTGTGTCATGCAGTAAGTGGAAATGCGGTATTAGTAACTATCTGCTGAAGGAAATGGAACATTAAGCATCTAAGGAGTGGGCATGGACAAGACTTAAATGGAGAGAGAATATTGGACTGGAATTTGTCATGTCACCAGTAACTTCACTTTAAAAAAAATGCCAAAGTTGTTCTGTTTCTGCTGGATGTTTAAATAGGCTACTGTTTGCCATGACAACTTTATATACAGTATATAAATGTTTTCAGCTTGCTTCACTGAAATAAATAAATAACTTACCAACCATTAAGGTGTGGTTGGGTATAAATGCTGTAGCGGGCCTTTCAACCTTTAGTCTGGAAAGACTATTTCTTTGAGGAACGTATTGCCTCAATATTGTAGGCGTTATTGACCGTGTCATTAACTTGGCCTCTCCCTTTAATCCAGCCATCACACCGTCTTCAGAAACAATCTCTTTCAACTTTCCATTCGACCAACACAATCCCTTTGCCCTAAACTTCAACTTATCTTCAAACCCTCCAACTGCCTGGCGCAAACCAACACACAGACAGCGTGACACACATGCGTGCTTCTCTCCGCCTGCTCGCTAGATAAAACTAAATCTCTCTCCAGTGCTCGTTCCAACTAGGCTCACTCACTCAGAAGTTTGATCTTGAGTTGCCAGAGAGATGCCAGGGTGAAGGATTCACTGGTCCTCAAAGAGTCCAGACACACACTGTTGCATCAGGGGACAAGAATGTTCTGCTCAGCAATCATAGGACTGTAATTACATAGAAACACTGCTGAGCTCTGCAGGATGAACGTCAAGACCGGAGAGATGGAACAAGGGAATAGAAGATGGCAAATACATGATTTACAGCAGACAGAGAAGGGAAGGCTGGGTCACACAGAGAATATGGTACAGAGGGCAAACAATCCCAACTTGGAAAAAACAAGATTAGGATCAATGTTAAACGAAAGAAAATGTCATCGGTCACTGCTAATAATTATTTACCTTTATACTCTTTTATTTGACTGCATGAAGTCATTCCCCTTTTGTAAAAATGCCCTGACTGACCTGGTCCTCAATATGGTGTGACTGACACCTTGTGGAATCCTGTGGAAATGTAACCACAGATTTAACTCCAAAATTGGCTTGAACTAAGCTTTTTCCAACTACTCCAAAACTTTGCAAAAAAAGAAACAGCCCTTTTTCCAGGACACTGCATTTTTAAAATGCTTTTGTAAAAAATAAATATAAAAAAAAACAACTTTGGAGATCTTCATTGTAAAGGCTTTAAACAATGTTTTGTTGAATGCTTGTTCAATGAACCATAAACAATTAATGAACATACACTTGTTGAACGGTTAAAACGTTATTGACAGCTTGCAGGCGGTAGGCAATTAAGTTCACATTTATAAGAAAATTAAGAAAGTAAAGAGACCTGCTAATCTGCGTGAACCCGCTTTAGGTATGGTGCAAGGAGGCATGAGGACAGCAGATGTGGCCAGGGCAATACATTGCAACGTCCCTAGTGTGAGACACCTAAAGACAACGCTACAGGGAGACAGGAACCACAGCTGATCGTCCTCGCCGTGGCAGACCACATTAACACCTGCATAGGATCAGTACATCTGATTACCACTCCCGCGGGATAGGTACAGGATGAAAAACCCCCGCAAGAACAGGCCAGTCTGGTGCAGTACATGAGGAGATGCACTGCAGAACTTAATGCTGCTGGTGGCCACACCAGATACTGAGGGCTACTTTTGATTTTGACCCACATAGTCACATGTCTGTGAAAATAGTTCAGTTTGTATTAGTTGTTAAATCTTTTAATGTTCATACAAATATTTGCATATGTTAAGTTTGGTAAAATTATAAAAGCAGCTGAAAGTAAAAGGACTTCTTTTTTTGATTAGTAATAGTAGTAGTAAGAAGTTACATTTGTACATCCTTGGGACCAATGAAGACCTTAAATTACAAATCCTCCGGCAGGAAGATTGGAAAAGAAATGTCACAGTAATTTCAAATCTCAACTTTTATTATTTATACATTCACCACTGATAGGCGTACTCAAAGAAGAAATTTAAAAACAAAAAAACAAACCTTTGTACTAAAATGATAAAATAAAGGTAACAAAAAAAATGGTTAGAAAACTCCCTCTTGGGCCTATATTGACATTACAGGGTAAGAGAAGTGGAGGAAGAGGAGGGAGGAATGAGAGAATCAATGATAAGGTCATAATCATAACTTGTGTCAAGTGTGACAGACATCGATTCTCCTCCAAGGAGATTCGGAACCATCGCATGGAGAGGAACACTGCATTGCCTTAGCGGTTATTCCACACCTGTCCAAAAATTACCCAGAGCTGCCTTATTTAAAGACGTGGTTTTAAGTAATCTTATATGTCTGTACAAAATGCCAAACTCTCCTATTCCAATATTTTCAGATTTATGCAAGCCTCTGTACAGAGGGCAGTTTTCTTTTAGGCAGGATTGGCAAGGAGAGCCTTGGACTACATGCAGCAACAAAAGGATTCCTCATCCTGATTTTAGAGCTGTTAAAAACACTGGAGGCGACAACAATTGATAGCAAATCATAATTGGCACCTACACTTTGGGGCAAATGGGGAACATGAGGGGAAATTATTAAAATTACCCAGCGTGCCATACTGCAAAACCGTCAAGACAAAAATTTAAGAAAAAGAGAGGCAAGAGTATAAAGAAAATATATCAAAGCTTGACAGAAGTGCGACATACAGCACTCTGGGAAACAACACCGCAAAAAAAACAACCATGGTCCCCTTCAAGCCTGACTGTGTTTAAGTGTAGATGTGCTATAAAAAAGGTGACAATTTGAGAGATGGTGACGACATCAGTTGGTCCTCTGTTGGGTCTTAGTTGTAACAAAGTACATGTAGTGAAAGGCAAATGGAAGAGGGTGGTCTCTAGGACAGTTCCATCAGTTGATTGCCCATTAACGTCGCCTTTCTCGCGGGTCGCTGCGGCTGCGTGAGCGTCTGCCCACGCCTGCTGCACGGCCCTCTGGCCTACGGTAGGCATCCCTGCGTTTGTCATTCTCCCTCACCCTCTCCCTCTCCCTCTCCCTGTCTCTACCTCGATCTCTGTCTCTGTCCCTCTCTCCGTCTCTGTCCTTTTCCTTTTCTTTTTCCTTTTCCTTTTCCTTCTCCTTCTCACCCTCACTTCGTTCTCCAGGTGGGCCGCCTCCAGCTTTCACCCTCTCCTTGCGCTCCTCTTCCCTTTTTTTCTCCTCCTCTTCATCTTGCTCCTTCCTCCGTTTCTCACGCTCCTTCATCCGTTCTGCTTTGGCAGCTTCCCGTTGGACAAACTACAATGAATAGAACGCACAGATAAACACTCTTCAGCCTTACAGTAAGGATTCAATTAGATATCTATGCCATGTACTTAAACATTTGCATTAAAAGTAGCAAGCAAAGAGCATAAACTAGTTATGTGTCTCACCTGTTCCTCTGTAAGTGGAAGCCAGTATATGCAAGGAGCTGCTTTAGTTTTGCGGAACAGATCATCAAGCAGCTTTGCAGGGGGATCCTCAGCCATTTTCTCTGCCAAAAACATTCACAATATTAGGGCTGGGCGGCTACTGCACGATTTGATTTTTTATTGATTGTATCTCAATTCATTGTTTGATTTATAAAATGTCACGCTTTCCAAAAGCCCAAGGTGATATCTTAACTGTCTAGTCTTATAAATGTGAAAAAAAACAAGAACATCGTTTTCTGTTGATTGACTAATGTTTCAGCTCTACATAGTTTTGACCAAAAGTCTATTTTACCTAATGTTAATGCAGTCTAATCTCATGCATGCATGTCTTACCCTTCTTCTCAGTCTTCTTCTCCTTGCTCTTTCCCCTCTCCTTGCGGCGCCTCTCTCTGGAGCGTGACCTACGGGGACCTTCCTCCTTCTCTTCACCGGGTTTTCCAAACTCTCGGACCTTGTCGCGATCCCACTCCCGCTCTGCTCTAGCCTTCTCTCGGCGCTCCATCTCACGCTCACGCTCGGCCCACTGGTCTCGCTCAGGGAGGAGAGAGGGCAAAGCCGATGTCCGACCACGGCCAGAGCCAGGCCCCCGTTCCTCTGCTCCGGGTTTGCCAGCTACACCCAAGCCTTTTTGGAAGTCCAGCTACAAAGCAGAGATATGCTTAGGCTACAGATGGCTAAGCAGTGTGGGTGTAAGAGAGAAAAAAAAACAGGCTGATACCATTAAGGTCTTACCTCATCCTGCTGGCAGAAGTCTACGTTAAGGACTTTTGGGTTGCTCTGAGGCCATTTAACTCCATGAAGAGCTGCCCGAGTAGCAACTGCCTCATCTGAGCTACAGTACTAAACACAGAGAGGAGAGGGTAGCACCATGAGACACAGAAAAACCTTTCACAGGTCAAAAGCAGTCTGGCTCAGATCTATAGTCCTCTTTCAGAGAAAATACATAATTGTAAAAACTCACAGTGACATAGCAGTGAGACTTGATTTTGTCAATCCAGAAGCCCTCCTCCACCAGGGTGCCTGTTCTGCCGAGCAGTTCCTTTAACTGCCCCAGAGTGAAGGGCCTCACCTAAACAAAATATTACAGAGCAATTATCAAGACGGCTTTACACAATTAATAACAATGTAAGAAAAAATGCCAAACATACATTCATTAACAATATTAATGTACTGTATTAGAATGAAGATGAACAAAAACTGCAGTGGAAAGTTGGGTCTAAGGTCAGTCCTATTTACTGGAGCAGTGAATACCGTTTGCATTGCATAAGGTCCTTACGAGATGGGAATGGTTGTTCCAAGTATTAGTCAAATCAGGTCATTAATGGAGTTCAGTGGAGGCAACCATTTCAGCCAGACTGTTGAACCTTCATTACAATGAACACAGGCAGTGTTGTTTATTATAAATTAATTCTGTAACAGCATGATTTAACTCTGTGTCAAGAACACATCACTGCGCTTGCTCAGGGAAATGCGTTTCTACGGTTGGTTCTACTCAAGTCATGTTCATCATATTGACGCAATTTGTCCCCGAATACAAACTGTAGGACTCTTATGCATTAGGATAAACCCAGTATATTGAGGGACAAGTTCAGGGGTATACGCCTGCTATCAAAGACAACAGCTCCACAACATTACCACCAATCAGTGCACACTTTATCAATAAATGTTAACATTACAAAAGCGTTCTCTCACCAGGTTGCTGATGTGAACAATGTTGGAGACCTTGCCGCGAGGTGGTGAGGGCTGCCGGGCCGTGCGAACAGGGTCATCGATTGTGATGGAAACACCCGTTTTTTGCTGGCTGATGGAGCGGCGAATGAGGGTGTCGCTGGGGGTCACTAGGATACAAGAGGAAGAACAGTCAACACAGTGTCTTGATTATCATTGACTTTATGTAGTTAACAAAATACTCTATAGAATTATGAATTCTTTTTTGATGACTGAGCTAGAAAAAGACCATCTTGTGATGGATCCATTACCAGTGTTAGTTTCTACATCATGGCTGGAATGTGATGGAGACTGGCTTTCCACGGCTCCAGGAAATGAGGTGTCCATCTTCTCTTCGTGGGTCCTTGTCATCTCTGTGTCTCCCTGTGGTTCATCCTCCTCCAGCTCATCATGTCTGCTCCTCTTTGTCTCTTTCTCTCCATTCTCCTGGCTCTCTGAGTGCACCACCTGCAATATAGGGAAGGTATCAAGACAAGTAATTCTTGATTAAGAGATGAAAGTAACCTTGAACTTTCATGATAAGCACTTTACATTTCACACTTAAAGACAGTTTGTAACCTGTTTTCCATGTAAAACAGTTCAAAGCTGTAGACCTACCTGTGTGACAGTCCGACGGATCTGAAGATCCTGGTCAGAGCACTCCCTCTCTTCATCCTCAGCACCAGAGAGGACAGCTTCCTCTGGGTGCAGGTCCACTACTGCCTCCTGCCCGAGACACGGGCGAATGTCTGGAATCAGAGACTAAGGGCAAAGAACAGAGACAATGCAAACGATAAATGTAGGGCCTGCAACATTTAACACAGAGGACAGATGCAATAGATGTGCCTCACAGTGCATATATGCATCTAAAAGAGCATTACCAGCAACCAAAATGTAATATCAGTGCTACTATCATACCTGCAAACTCAGAAGAGCTGAAAAAGGAGACGCCTCTTTACTATTTTCCCAATTCAAAACAGTGATTTTCACCAAAAAGTGACTAGTTTGCAGGTACGTACTGTGCTGAAAATACCTTGAGTGAATCTGTGGTGATGCTGATTGAAGGTTTCTTGGCAGTGACAGCTGTGCTGGAGCCCCACCTCCTCTTGCGACCGGCTGCGGCCCCAGAGTCTTGCTCACCCTCTGCACTGCCAGTGCCTGGGGACAATTTACTGCCTGGTAAGATAAGAAAAAGGAGAAGAAAACTTGTTTAATCCTCCGGCACATGGCATATACAGCATAAGCGGACATGACGTCTCAAACGATTGCACAAAACGCAGTCTTTTGGCTCCAAGTTTTTGATATATGGATAATCATTCAATCCACATGAAAGATTTATAAATGTAGAGTTCTCAAACCATAAACTAATATTGGCATGAATATAGACAATGTAAATCACTAATAGGCAAATAAAACTAACACTAATGATCAATTACACATGCAGGTAAAGAATCGGTAAGGTGTACTTACTGCTAATAGAGATCTTACGAGCAGAGAAGCCCTTTGGTGTCTGAAACACAAAAAGATAAAAACAACCCAATACATGGGAGAGGTGAGAGGCTGACACCAAGTAGTCAAGGACAGGTTGCAGAAAAGGTGGAACACTAACAGGAAGGGAGACAAGTAGGGGCTGAGAGTGAATGATAGAAACCGCTGTGCAGTCCTTTTCAAATTCAAGTCTACTGAATGGCAGTGAGATTGCACTGTACTGGTAGTTTAAGTGCATGCTAGTCATAATTATTTGACAATCTACACAAATACATTATTTCATTTAAATTGCTTTTGAAGAGTAAACTGTAAGTTGCCATCTCTGTCATACAAAGGAGGATCTTGTAGAAATACTGCAGTATAAATTTGTTATTTTTAAACTTTGTGTCTGAATAGACACATTAACTCCAACTAGTTTCACAGAAGTAAAAAAATCAACTAAGATTAAAGACAATTTGGAATTAAACTGCAGTGGCCACAAATAAGATAAACATTTTTTTTTTAATGCTGCTTCTTCCAGCAAAGACTACACAGAGTATAACTGGAAACTATGCATTTTCAAAATAACTATGAAATATAACATTCAGTAAACGTCTACTTATTCCCTGGTACCACTGACACCTGATCCTTACTGGTTTGGATATGGCCCAATCACGACTGCATGTACTGTATCTAGGCAACAAGGGTCCAATCAAAGATGGCTGAGGTGTTTGGATGGAAATCTGAAAGCGTGTTGGCTGGCAGGATGGGATCAATAGTTCATTTGGGTAGGGGCTTTGAAATGCTTTTGGCCAAAGTGTTCTCAGGTGTTTTGGCATTAGTCCTTTTAAAAATGTGGCAGGTTCTTTAACAACAGTGGGAAACAATAAGTCCAATGAGCTGGAGACCGGATGTTGAATGCTGTCCACAGTCACTATGCGCACAAACCCCAACTTTTGACGTTAGTGTTCAGTTGTCTTTGAGGCGCAGTAAGTTAGTACTGAAACTTGCAAAGTAGCAGTTGGTTGTTGTAGAAAGGAACCCAAGCTAAGGTTTTTCTTCAGTTCAAATGAAAACTGTCAAGGCCATTGAGTCCAGGTAAAAAGCTTTGGCTTCTTTGAAACCTCATTTAACATCCAAGGTTATCTGCAGGAGAATTCTGAATCCGATTCCAATAGATTATTCAAATCCAAAATGTCCTTTCTCAAGCATGTTACAGTCACCAAACATATTAGATGACTTGTCCATAATGCACCACAGTTCTTTGCAGGTGGGTTAAAAATGTCTCAAAAGTGAAACAATATAAAAACTCCTCCGTTGTTGAGTTTCACAGCAGCCTTGACATGATGCAAGCACACATCCTTGCTTGTCTTGCCTGATTAGTGGATAAAAGGCTAAGAAAGGTGAGCCACATTGACTAGCCACCTGCTTTGAATCTTCTGGTCCAATTAATAGCTCTTGCCAGTCCTATCCATGAAAATTAGGCAGCTTTTGTTGCCAGGGGTCTCCCTCTGCAGTGCAGCCTTGGGGGCTTATCTGTGGTCAACTCTGGATTCTTGGGGACAGTGGAACAGGTGCAGCAGTAGCAGTAGTAGTATGCAGGTACCAATAGGGGCAATGGAAGAGGCATGAGCACCTTTATAACAAAGCAATCATTTGGGGTTTAAACATCAGCCACAGTGAGAAAATACCCTTGCTGTTTCTGCATATGACAGTGCCAACAAAGGTTTAACAAACAGCCATATAAAAAAAATACAATTTCCTACACACATTCTACCACTTGTGAAATTGTTCACTAAGTCATCAAGTGGAATATACATTTTAAATATAGAGAAATGATTTCCAACAAAGAACAGACATAATCAAGTGACCTATACTGTTATGTATCCAGGTTAATAAAAACTCAACTATAAAAAAGATTAAACAATAAAAGATTGAATGGGTCCGTCCATCTAAGTCCTCAGCTACCAACAGCTTGGAGGACCAAGAGGATTCATGGTTCTTCAGGGGCCTTACCTCCTCACTGGTCTCTGGAAGCTTCTCCGGCTCTGCCATGGCAGTCTCCTTCAGTTGTCTGCTAAGTGTGAAAAATACATAGTAGCAGGAAAAGAGGGAACAGATGAGCAGCCCATTAGGAAAGAATCTTTTTCAAATTAATTTTTAAAATCAGTTAATGATAAAAAAAAAAAGTATGCATATAGGTACACACATATAAACTTGAAAAAGCACAACTATGTTCCTTTAAGTCTCAATACACTACATACACATTTAAATCATGGAGCCCTGAAAAAAGATATTAATGTTCTTTTAAAGAACCACAAGAGCAAGGTTGCATTGAAAACATTAAAAAAAAAATTAAAAAAAATCTGCAAATGAAGCTACTCCACTAAGACACACAAACAGCAAGAGGAGATGCTAAAATAACGGCACCTCAAGTTCATCTCACACGGTTGACCACAGTCACATTGTCATTTCACAAATACATTGCTCTTAATTCTCTAAAGGGGGTTGTATAACAGAGACAACTAGAATAGTCAAGGAATGCATAGTGACAGCAGTCCTCCTTCAGATCTGCAGAGCCCGTTTACACAGAACCAGTCGGTCACCGACAGCGACACAATGCCTCACAAATGAGAGCGAGCCTCACGTTTTCATGTCTTCCTCATGCGCGCACATGTTAATACGTCCACTTATTCCGACTTAACTTCGGAGAACTTCACAGCAGAGACGAAATGTGCTCCCGTTTGAATGCAGTGTAGGGGCTGCGACTGTTACTAAAATGACTGCATTGCAACAAGCCACCTCTCTCCCCTCTCTTCTTCCACCCTCTCACCAGAGAATACAATTCTCTCTACACAGAGAATTGTACCATATCACATCCTTTGAGAGCACTGGAGCTCATGTCTGGCGACTATTACAGTGGAAAATAAGCCGACTGGTTAACACTGGCAGTTTTACATAAAAGTTGATTAATTATTTGTTCCATCTAAAACAAGCTCCTTCCTGAGACTATTTTGAAGAGCCATGCCTCGCTGCGTTCGGAGTTTAGCGCCGTCCAAGACGATTATGATCGGAATAAAGAAATGCAAACAATGTCACTGATCGTTTTATTCTATCCCGGAATGTTGCATGGACTATCCAGACCTTCCACCGCAGCGCTGGGGAGACACAGTGGGTGTGGGAATCCGAGATTGGTCAACTCTAAAATTGGGGAAATATCTCTTCAGCCTTATATCCCTGCCTTTTTCTCACCATGGGCTTCATGTAAAGCTGCATTAAACTCTCATACATGCTGTATGAGATTATATTTTCATACCAATGTCAAACAGTTTTTTTTAATCAACTAGTACTTTAAGAACATCTTTTAAGAGTGACACAAAATGTATCATATTTTAGCACACCCATGACTATTCTATAAATCAATACATTTCATTGATGATTTCTACATTACACATTATTTGGTTTATTCAATTTATATTTACTTGTTTCCTCTGTGCACAATGTGATTGTAATTGCGTAGTATTTCTGGCAGAGTGGAAGTAAGTAACAGTGAGAGGCACAAACCCCAGACCTGCAAACTCTTGAGTAGCGAAAAAAGTGACATAACACTTAACAGACAATGGAGAAAAAGTCGCCAGGGGCATGCAAAATGTTTGGACATTTAAGCATAAATTTGGTGGCCTTTAACATAATTTAATGCCTGTCTTATTGTTCAATGCTTCTGAAAAAATACTTCAACAGCGAGAGGGCTACTGATGTAGGGACAATGTTCATCAATCTGCCTGGCTCTGTGGACATGTATGGATCCTTTACCTGCTTTATTAAACAAAAACATGATTGTCTAATTCATGTCGCAATTTATTGTGGATCTAAAACTACATCACATAATGCCTGCATCGGTAAAAAAAAAAAACTGACGATATTTCACATTTACATTTAACATTGCATTAGTTCTTAATTAAAATATTCTTGACAATTTAAGTTAAAACCAATTCAAAACTTAAATAAGTAATGGATTCATTCTAATATACTTGATCAACTGAGCAAGAATTGTATTCTTTAAGAAGCCTGTCAGAGTCTTTTGATTTCCACTACACTCTAGCTTCCTTTTGGGTGTCATCTTTCCTCTCTCTTTTCTTGTCTATTGATGTACTCCACATCTATGGGAATTAAGCAGGTGTGACTTAAGAATAAACATTAACTTTGCTACATGCACAGCAGGAGAATTTTACTCAATGACAGGATAACCAAATATGTAAACCATACATGCTTGATGTGTTTTGAAAATGAGGCTAGTGGTCATAAAAGGTACATGCATGGTGAATGGCAACTTGTTCCATAAAACTATTTTTTATAAGAATTAAAAATGTATTCAATAAAGTCACCAGCTGGACTTATATGAGTAGTCGGCTGTTTGGTCGCCAGCCAGCCGTCCCTTATGGAAAACTCTGATTGTATAGGATGTGTTTTATAAGAGCAAGACTTAAAAGCAGACCTTTGTTTGTCCGTTTTCTCCTCTCTCTCGTTGTCCTTCTTCCTTTGGGACGCCTCTCTGGTTGGTGCTTCAATGAATGGTTTCTGGGGATTTAAAAAAAAAAAGTGTATATCAAAGTTCTTTAAGTAGTTAACGTAAAGCCACTAAAAGGAAAAATAAATACCACAAATAAAGCCATCATGAGATTTGTCTGTGGCATAACTTGATTTTGGATCAATCTATTTTCTTAAAAATTGTGATTTTTAGCTAAGTTGTGGATCGTTTTTACAAAATCTGGTGGTATGTAAACTTATAAGCAACGGACCTTGGTGTGACTGTCTCCATCAGCAGTTGCGTTACTCTTCTCTACAGACATCTCTCTTTTGCCAGGGGAGGCTTTTGGTGTTTCCTTTAAACCCTCAGCCTGAGCCTCTTGTGTCACCCTGTGCTGTGGTGAGGAATCTCTTTCAGGTGTACCATCCTAAAAGAGACATACAGAAACAGATCACATTTTATGTAATAACAATACAACCTGGATATTAATAGAACATGAAAACAGATTCTTTGTTCGATTCTTACCTTATCCGGATTCAAGGGCATACAGAGCATCTGACTAGTCTACATGTAACAAGCAAGTAAGCTAACTAGTGTTGTACACAATGACAAACAGAGCTAGTTATTTAAACTATAAAATGCGTTTGCACCTGCCCCTTCATCTAAACATTCACATGTGCATGGCTCTACTGTTTTTTTTTCTCTCTCTCTCTCTCTCTCTCTCTCTCTCTCTCTCTCTCTCTCTCTCTCTCTCTCTCTCTCTCTCCAACCCTAACACTGTGCTGCTAAACCCTTAAAGAAACCTTAACTATACCGAGGTGAAATTATTACCGTAAAGGCATGAAAGCTAGCTTAAAATGTACTGAATTGTCAAGCATCAATGAACAATGATAGGTCTACTCTCTTTTCCTCATAGAGGCATGGTCAGAAAACATCTGCACAATCCGAGCTGAACTCTCCATGGAGCGCTAAACACACCTAAAAACTAGACACTGCTTGTATGTCTGAATGTATAGTTAAAAACCAATAACATTAATTTATCCCATTTATAAATGAAAGTAGCAGACTGCTGCTGCTGTGATAATACCATCTAACTGACAGAGGGACTTTAAACAACTATTGCTAAATAAGACAATGTATTGCGGATAGATGACTGCCATGGTGCTTAAAAACTTCAGTCTATTCCTGTTTTATGAAGAAGAAAAAACAGCATGCCTGCATTACATTTAATTAATGGTTAAAGGCCTGGGTAACACTTGCTCCACCTTGATTATGCCTTTTTAATTTATTATCCGATACAGTTGGTCGCACAAGTGACTAAAGTGATTAAATGACGATGATATAGCATTTAAACTGCGCGTTTTCTATTTTCTGCTTAATTCAGGTCAATTTTTGGCTTGATGAAGTGCTTAGACATAAAACATGCATGATAGGTAACTCCTCCCAGTGCCATTGACTACTGGCATTGCAACTGGAGTTGGGCATTGGCTACCCACTGCTCCTTATTAGTTAGAATGGGTTAAATGCAGAGTGTGTTCATTGTGTGTGTAGATGTGCTTAGCAAATAAAGGATATATTATATTATTTTTGTTTATCAGTGTAAAACAAATGAAAACTATATTGAATGAAAAATCCCACAATAATAGGCACTGTTTGTGAGAGGTTCCTTTTAGACCACTTACCCTTCTAATTCTTGAAGTGGAGCAGGTCTTCTCTTGAAAGGATGTGGATGAGCCAGAGGACCGAGAAGACGAGGACCGAGAGTCCGATTCTGACGACGAGGAATCATTAGATGATGATCTTTGTCTTACTAGTTTTTCTTCCTTGTTTGTAGCTCTTCCCCTCTGCTGTGCAGTAGCCACTGGGTTTGTGGGACCCTTACTTTCATCCACTTCTTTTGTTTTTTTGGTGGATTCCTTGGCAGCCTGTTCCGACTTCACAGTATCTGCTTTATCTTTCTCCTCCAATACTAGGCTGGTGGCCCCTTCTTTTTTGGAACTTAGGACCACTGAGGTGTTAACAGTGGTCTCCTTCTCAGGCTGGGCCCCTTCAGATCCTGGCGCCCTGGCAACAACCTCCTGTTTTGTCCGCATCTGTGGATCTTCCTGTTCAGCGGAGGATGGGAGGGAGGAAACATGTGAGGCCCGAGGCTGGGCGGTATCAGAAAAGTTACGAGGCCGTTTTATGACCATGGAAGGGGAAGAAGATTGGAGCTGAATTGGGGAGTCCCGTAAAAACCGGAATTTCTTGAATGAGGACTGAGGCAACTGAAGTGTTGCTGGCAAGGGTGCACCGGATTCTGCTGCTTCACACCGGGACATTGGAGTATGGGCATCTTCTTGCTCTCCTGCTTCTGTTGATGACTTTCTACCTGGTCCTGTGGAGAGGGGGGGAGGAGTGGGCAGGGGGGTAAGACCAATCTCACGGCCATGTTTGGAAGGAGGGAGGTGACTCTCCCTATCCTTTTCAGTCCCCCTAGCTCTCTCTTTCTCCTGTTCCAGGGCCCTCTCCTGCTCCTCCTTTTCTTCCTGCATTGCTTGCTCCTTCTTTAACCTTTCTTGTTCGAGTGCCCTCTCCATCTCCTTCTTTTCCTTCTCTAAAGCTTTCTCTCTCTCCAGCCTCTCTTTCTTCTCCTTTTCGGCTCTTTCCTTCTCCTTCCTCACCTGTTCCAGAGCTGCCTCTCTCTCCAATCTCTCTTTTTCCTCCCTCTCTCGTAAGGCCTTTTCCCTCTCTATCCTTTCTTGCTCTAATGCTTTGTCCCTCTCATTTCTCTCCTTTTCCTTCCTCTCAAGCTCTAACCTCTGTTCTAAGGCTCTCTCCCGCTCCAACCTCTCTTTCTCTCGCTCCAAGACTTTCTCTCTCTCAATTCTCTCTTGCTCTAAGGCTTTCTCTCTTTCAATTCTCTTTTGCTCAAAGGCTTTCTCTCTTTCAATTCTCTCTTGCTCTAAGGCTTTCTCTCTTTTAATTCTCTCTTGCTCTAAGGCCTTCTCTTTCTCAATTTGCTCTTGCTCTAAGGCTTTTTCTTTCTCAATTCGCTCTTGCTCTAAGGCTTTTTCTCGATCAATTCGCTCTTGCTCCAAGGCTTTCTCTCGCTCAATTCGCTCCTGCTCCAATGCTTTCTCTCGCTCAATTCGCTCTTGCTCTATGGCTTTTTCTTTCTCTAGTCGCTCTTGCACCAGGGCTCTTTCCACTTCTAGTCTCTCTTGCTCCAAGGCTTTCTCCCTCTCTAGTCGCTCTTGCTCCAAGGCTTTCTCCCTCTCTAGTCTCTCTTTCTCTAAGGCTTTCTCTCTCTCTAACCTTTCTCTTTCCAACCTTTCCTGCTCTAAAGCCTTTTCTCTCTCAATCCTCTCCTTCTCCTTTCTCTCAGCCTCCAGAGCTATTTCCCTCTGTAGCCTCTCTTGCTCAAGAGCTCTTTCTCTCTCCTTCCTTTCCTGCTCCAAAGCCTTAGCTCTTTCTAGCTCCATTGCTCGTACCATTTCTTCTCTCTCTCGCTTCTCTCTCTCCTCCTTTTCTCTCTGCAGACGTTCATGCTCCAGGGCCCTCTGTCTTTCAAGCTCCTTCTGCCTCTCCAGCTCCAAGGCCCTCTCTTGTGCCAAGGCTTGTTCTTGCGCTTCCCTCTCTTTGGCCAAAGCTAGTTCCATCTCCTTCCTCTCTCGTTCTAGAGCAAGTTCTCTCTCCCGCTGCAAAGCCTTTTCTCGTTCTTCTCTTTCTAATGCCTGCTGACGTTCAATTCTCTCTTTCTCCAGAACTCTCTCATGTTCTTGCTCAAGTTTTCTCTGCATCTGTAGCCTTTGCAGCTCAAGGGCCTTTTCTCTTAATATCTGAGAGTCCCTCTCTCTGTCCCTCTCTTCTGCTGCTGTGGCTTTGAGCAAACTCACAGGTACTTGAATATGAGCCGACTGTGCTCCTGTGATACCCTGGTGAGTGCCTGAAATCATGGGAAATGACACAGGGCCTGCAGTATTGGCTGTGTGAGTGATGGCAGATACCAGACCCTCTGGATGACCTCTGCCAGGAAATGATGTAGCCGGAGTACTGCTGTCCTGCCTATCACCTTCCCCAGCGCCGCGGTGCCAACCTGCTCCCGAAAAAGCACCTTCTGATGCCATTTTACGTGCCAGAAGGGTCAGTGGGCCTGGCTTGCGCTCAGCATGTCCACTCCTCTGTGGCTCTGGGCTGCTACTGCGGCTGCCGCTGCTGGATGAACCAGAGCTAGAGGTACTGGATGAGCGCCTAGCTGGGGCTACATCTGGACTAGGGGGGCTCTGTTTAGGGGTGTCAGGCAAGGGGAATGATAACTCTGGAGGTGGGGAGGGAGGAGGTGTCGGCTGGCGGAGTTGAGGAGACAAAAGGGAAGGCATGTGCTGCTGCGGGGGTTGACAGGATGCACCAGACCTCTCTCTAGTTGTGGGCACTTTTGCTGGCTCTCTGTGGCTTCTTCTTCGAGCACCGCTTTCCCAGTCATCATCGTCACCATCCTCCTCGCCATCCTCACTATCGTCATCGTCGCTGTCAGCAGCAATTTTGTTGGAGGCAGACCCCTTGTCTGGCCGGCGCTCACCACCAGGAACCACAGAGCCAGAAGCAGGAGGACCAGACATGTCAGCCTCCTGGTTCCTGTTACCCTCTTCCTCATTCACTGCGCCAAACAATCCCTCTCCACCAGAGGGGCCAGGTGGCTTGTGCTGCTCAGCCAATGCTGGTGTGGCATCCTGGTGAGGACAGAAGGGGGGGGGGGGGGGGGGGG
>NC_048418.1:6624839-6657970 GCF_013103735.1 Etheostoma cragini | reverse complement strand
GAAATCATGTAAATGATCTGGCACCACTCTTACCAGCAGGTTCCTTTGAAGCATAGAATCTCCAAAAAAAGATTAGAGAATGTGACTGATGCAAGGTAAGAAAAGTAAGAGATTTCTGACCTGGACTTGAGGAGGGCATGATGTACTGTTATTAACTTCTGTGTGGTCCTCTGGCTCTGTTTATAAAAGAGAAATAAATATAATCACAAAAATATTTGCATACAATAGACCTGAGATGTATATAGTACCTTACTAAGTTGCACACTTACCACTTGTGTCATATGCTTCACGAGCTTCTCTCTCCAGTCGCTGCCTCAGCAGCTCCTGCTGTTTAGCCAGATACTGCTTGATGAAGCTGTTCTGGCTCATTTCCTCACCAATCTAAATATAGAGACCATTAAAAATAGAATGTATATACCTTTCTGCTAATTGTCATTCATACTGTTATTTTATGGGAAGAGGCTTTAGCGGCTGAAAGGAAAATAAAGCTCCGTGACAGTCACCTGTGAGTTTGGCTGCAGCCCAATGTGAGCAGTGGAAGTCCTCTGCAGATTCTCCAGCATGAGAGCCTGTTATTGAGACAATAGACTTTATTAATTAGATGAAAATAACAATCAGGCATTCTTTGCAAGGTGTTAAGAGTTGGTACTGATGCGTTGAGTGTGTTAAATTTAAGACAACATAGTTACTACGTACTGTATTCAGTAATCATTTATCATTACTATTGCCAACATTTCCATTCTTAAACTGTTATAAGTCACTACACGTGCTTTGGTATGCCATCAACATAGATGGGAAAAACAATATTCTGCATAGCTTTCTTAATATTGTTGCCTTTGATATAGCGTACAGTAGCAGGCAATAGGAAATTTGTGGGAAAAGGGGAGGATGACAACAACAGAGTTACCTGGTCAGAAGCAAACAAGTAGCACAGTAAGAGTCATAAGGGTCAATAAGACCAGGCCTGGCAACTGGCAGACCAGACTGAAAACGATGTTGGCAGAGTTGCAAGAAAAAGCTACCTGGCCCAACTTGGTTTCAATTTTACGTGTCTTTAATTTAAAATGTGTTGTTTTATCCATCTCTTCCATGACAGTGAGCAATGTGGCAATCCTCGCAATCTGCTGATTGAATTATTTTGCATGCACACATATGTAAACCACAAATACTTTGTGAAGTAAGCTATGTTCAATAATCTCCAACATCTTGGGCAGTGATAAGCAGTAAATCAAACAACTGTGTAATACCAACAAAAAACAGTAATGATAATATAACCATCCACTGGTAACAGACAGTGTAGATTTGTTATAGGTTATAACTAAATAACAATGTTCAGATTCTACATGACAAATAAAAGATGACAAAATTCTACATTAGGGTCATAAACATTAAACAAAGCAAAAGCAAATGCTAACACCACTTGCTGTGGCGCATATCAGCGGAAAAATGCTAACGTCAGTAAAGTGATTGCGGTATTCGCTTATAAAAAGAAAAGCATGCCCAAACTTTCTTGGCGGGGTAGATAAGGTTGATAACATGTCTAAATGTAAACAAACTGGCTCATACAGAACCTATGCAGCTCACGGGCCTGGGCTACATTTTAAAGCTAAATTAATGCTAAATTTGGCGGAAAACTGCGAAATGTGTCGATTTAAAAACATTGCATCTACGTTAAATAAATATACATAGTAAGCTGGTAATAGGTATAGACTTTCTTAACAACTTGTGTGACATTGATCTCCTAGCTAAACTCTAGTACACCAACATTGCTCGCGACCGACACCGTTAGCTAGCTAGCAGTAACAGATAGCTACTAGCAAACCAGGCCACCGCTCAAGTCACAGCGTTAGCCAGAGGAGCTAACAAGACAACATAGCCCGACACAGACGTTAAAATTAGCCCATAAGTTGATTGAACTTAGGGTCTTTCTACGGTTGGTATAATTCTACGCGGCGAACACACTGCTTAACCACCGCGTAGTGCAAACAGACATATTTCTCAGCTGATTGGTGGTCGTCAACCTCCATAACTCTGCTACGCTGCTCGGCAGTAACGATAGTTGTCGGCCCTCGAGAGAACATCAGCCTGTTTTCTCGTTAACGGTAGCTCGAAGCAACCGTGGTCCCGTATTTCTCAGCAGAACTCACCCCTTTGAGTCTTTTTATTAAAGCATTCTTCTGCCCACTTTTCGAGAGTCCTCTCTCCTCAAGAGCAGCTTTTAAATCCGCTACTCGAAGGGACTGTAGCGATCTCCCGTCCAGCTTAACGTCTTCCAGATCCGCCATTTTCCGTTCCTCTAGTCAGTTCACAGCGAGAGCGACGAGCAACGCCTTCCTCCACCCAGCGTCATCGTTGACGATTTCAACCTTATCATAAATCTTTTTTATTATCTTAGCAAATTTCCCTTTCACAAAAGTAAATTTTATAACAATAACCTTTATTTAAAGTGTTTATGAATGAAATTAAACTATAAAAACTATTCAGCACTCCAATCCCAAAGCCTTAAAGACTTAAAGAATTTTGTGGTTGTCATTTGGTCAAAATTTATTTCTTGATGTTATGTATTTTCCACATAGACCCCAAGACAGCGTTAGACTGTAACTCCTGGTATACAACAAATATTCTCTATATAGCCTGTTTGTTGTTTGTTAGTGCATAATTTGAAAATAAAGATGTATCAACATTTATAGCCCAGAGAACATTTTATTAATTTGTAGTACTATTGGATGTATATATATGTATATTCTATATATAGTATGCACAAATTACCGTTTAAATCTTTTTATTTTGTCGATAACAAACTTTGCGCATATTTTGCGCAAGTTTGATCGCCTACATGACAAAGCCAATGAGCCTGTAACTGTCTAGCTATGTGCACGGTGCGCACTCTTCCGGTTTGTCAGAAAGATTAGCAGAATGACTCGTTCGTCAGTGCTGCACTTCAAATATCTCGTCAATAAGGTGATTAACGTTTAAAAAAAGGAATACTTTCAACCATTTATGTTTTAGCAGTTAATTGGGACAATAGGTCTAAATTAAGACTCCTACAGTAGTGTTGCAAATAGGCTATATAAGCTAAGCTACATGATAACGTTACCCAGACCAGAGCAGTCTCCCTGTGCTGAGCTGAATAACTTACAGCAGAGGAAAAGCTGGCTTTCCTCAGGCTGAAACAAACCGGCTTTACCAAAGATGTCGTGGTTCAATTATGTCAGTCCAGGCCTAAATCAGCAGCAGCAGCAGCAGCAGCCCGCAGACAGCCACAGACTCACGGCCGCTGACATGCTGTCTAGCGCTCACAACTCCAGGCACAGAGGTCCGACAGAGGGATCACCGACCATGGCAACACAACACTGGACCGGCTACTCCACTCCCAGCCCGGGGGACTTTCCATCAGTTTCACATGGTGTAGTCAGCCCTCCCAGCCTTGGGAACCTGTCCTTAGCTTCACCGAGTGCAGCTAAGATGAGAGAGCTGGAGCCCATATCCTACGTAAGCCTCCAGGAGCAGCGGTGTGTCCTGAGCTGGTTCCAGGGCTGGAACGCCACTCAGAGGGAGTGCTTCTTGCAGGACCTTCTGGGGAAAGCTGTACCCGGAAAAGTGTGCACCCTCTTAGATTCACTCAGTACTCTTCAGGTACAGTCGCACTGTCACCTCTTAACAGATAGTCCAGATTGATCATATCCAACCTTTAACAGCTGCTTTCTTTCTTTTTTGTACACCTACAAGGTTAAAGACAGACTACCAAACATCTTTGAATGCCAGCTGCGCCTGTGGACCCAGTGGTTTGAGTCTTGGAGAGAAGAGGAGAGGAATCATTTCCTGCACATACTGGAGGAGCAGGACCCAGTTTTCGTTGCTCACTTTTACAGGAGTGTAGCCGGTACAGCAGGAAGAGACTGAGCAATGTTGGTTTTGTGATTTAAAAAGCAAGTGATTACAACAAAGTGTTAAAGAGGTGAAAAGCTGTGGGAAATGTTTATTAGATCTGAGATAGTTCTCTTCAGAGAAATGTTTGTTACTGTTATGGTATTTAATGTTGAAGGTAAACCATTTCATTGTAAGAACACAAGTGTTCCTTTAATACGAGCTGTTTTTATTATGTTTCCTACACCGGTTTCTCCAGGGCTATATCACACATTATACCACTTTTTTTTTATTTATTAAAAAAATTTCAGAACATTTTGTGTAATGCTTTAATCATAGCTCTGCTGTCCAGTTATCCAATGGTGTGCTCATGAAATAAACAGATTAAATAACTTGCTTGATTAAATTAAACTTAGGGTACATTTTTCAGAACCGGGCCTAGTGATTGAAACACCTGGGCAAGAGGACAAATTCTTTTTAAAACCTAAGACAAATAAACAAAATACATCACTGTACATTTGTTGTTAAATTGTCTGAAAAATTTAGCAGCAGTAACAACAGAAGTATGTGGGAAAACTACTCTGCAGTTGCAGGGATTGTTTTATTTCCCTACTAAGGTTACCGTGAATGAGAGACATGGCTAAGATTTTACATCGTACAAAAGATCACTTGCCCTGTTCTCTATTTTATCCAGGACACAGTAACACTATTGGCGTCAGACTTTCAACATCTTCAACACAGTAATTTACAAATGGATAGATTTTGTCTGTAAACCTTTGACCTACAAATGAGTACATATGAGATCTGGCACCAGCGTTGTAAATTGAGATCTGTCCCTTCTTGTGGTCCAGCAGAATTCCCAGTGTAAGAGGTTGCGTCTGAAATGGAATAATAAAAGGTTTCCTATTGACAGCTATCAACTGACCCTGTTTGTTCATGACTAGCGTCCAGAAACCGTTTGTTGGACTGAACACCATCGATCCCTTTCTTTGAGCAGATTCACTGGCCCTTCCAAGTTGGTAACTAGGCTTCCCAGCAACAGACACCTCCCAGTACTGTCTGCCAGTTGAGAAGCCATTAAATGTAAATGTAAATGTGCTGTATTTATATAGCGCTTTTCCAGTTTTAGCAACTGCTCAAAGCGCTTTTACATCTACAGGAAACATTCACCATTCACACACATTCATACACTGTGGCGGGGGCTGCCGTACAAGGTGCCACCTGCTCATCAGATAAACACTCACACACATTCACACTCCGATGCGCAGCACCGGGGGCAACTCGGGGTTCAGTGTCTTGCCCAAGGACACTTCGACAATGACTGCAGGGGCGGGGATCGAACCACCAACCTTCCGATTGGCAGGCAACCGTCAGTGGCAGGCATTAGTGCCAAGGACAGCAGGAACCACATCAAACCGGCTTGGATGGTCGGGGACGTTTTGTATTTCCTCACTAGTAGAAATACTGGTGTTATCTGCAGAAAGAGCTATTCTCGGTTGTGCAGTGTTTGGATCCAGGATCACCTGCCCTGTAAATCGAGAAAATGTGGTCAATTATGTGCATCTTTACATCACATTTTGAAAAGTAATTTACATTAAAGCACCATTCGAGTGATTTATTTTGTAACTTCCAAAAAGTTTGGGGAGTAACAAGTGACAGATTAAAACTAATATTGGCAAAACCAACAAGCTTGTGGTGGACTATTAAGAGGAACAGGACGCCCCCTATCCTGGTTATCATGCAGGGAGAGGAAGTGAAGAGGGTGGTTTGAAACAAGAACTATGGGATCCAAATAAAAAACAAACAAACTGCAACCCTCCTCAGGAAGAGACATAGCAGACTGTTGGAACAGGACAGTGTGGAGGCAGCGGCAGAGAGGAGGACAAGGGACAAAATCAAAGTCCTTCTCGCCCTCTACAATGAGCTGTGGCAGATTGGAAGCTTTTTGCAGAGAAAAAAGATGAAGGACAAGATCAAACCCTGCAAGTTGTTTTTCATCGAGTCAACGGTCTACGGATGGTAGATGTTATTTTATTATTATATTTTATTGGTGAAGGCAATCAAGGCACCTGTTTGTTTTGTGATGAAGGGACAGTGGGAACCCAAGATTAGTTTCACCAATTCAGTAGCTGACCAAATGTTACATATGGTCACAATCTTCCCTTCTGTTCCTCAGACATGGCGTTGAATAATGGCCAGAAAAGTATTTTTGCAGAACATTATGATGTCACAGTATTGTTGACCTTTGACCTTTTGGTTATAACATGCATTCACAAATACATGATGCCTCCAGCCACGGCTGTTGCCAACAAAGGCTGCCTCCAGAACCCTGAATCGAATTACAGTTCACCGGATGCAACTAGTTGGCTCCTTTCATTTCCTGTCTGGTAAATGCCCATTTGTTACAAACAATTATTTTCCCAGACTTGACAAAACATATCCAGGGCCACAGAAGTCCTTATACAACTGTTTTCACAGACTGAGAAGCAGGTACTGTATGCTGATTAAACCGACCTTTATATGTAACATTTATAAAGTCTTTAAAATCATCTATACAGTTAGATTTATATAGTATCAGTGCTGTGTGTGTGTGTGTGTGTGTGTGCGTGCGTGCGTGCGTGTGCAAAGATATTAAATAAACTGGTGTGCGACTCACTGGCATAGATCGTCTTATCCTCCACATTACTCAGTCTGTTTTGGAGATCTGAGAAGAAAGAAAGAAAAGCATCATTTGTTTTGGGTGGGGGTAATACCACAGTGAATTCTCTGCACTCTGCTCTGCTGAACAGAACTAAACTGTTCTCCCTGATCTGCTGTTCTAACTGCTGCTGCAGCTGTTTGAGGTTGGCATCCTTCTCACGCAGCTGCTGCTGCATGCAATTTGTGTCCTCCTGGCTCTGTTGCAGTTGTCTTTGTACATCTGTTTGATGAAATATTCAGTTCAAAAACTGCATCAAATGACTCACTGGATCTCAAGAACAACTCTATGTTTAGAGTGATAATGAGGTCACATTGAGCATCTCACCGTCACACTGTGTGTTGACCTCTTCCTTTAGGTCTTAAAAAACACGAATACAGTATGAAACAAACACCAAGTGTGGAAATGCACTTGTTTGCTTTCTTGCCGAGCAATAGGGAATAGATCGAATCCACGCTCATGTCTGTGTGGTCAATATGTAGCCACAGCCAGAAGCCTAGTTAGTTTAGCTTAGCATAAAGACTAGAAACGAGGAACCAGCCAGCCTGCAGAGATTTCAGGAAGTGTCTGCTCCCAACCAAGAAATAGTCTGACACATAACCCCACGTCAAAACACAACACACATCATTACCTTTGGACAGAGCCAGGCTAGCAGTTTCCGTGTTTCCAGTCGTTGTGCTAAGCTAACCGGCGTCTGGCTGTAGCATTATTGCATAAAAACATGATCTAACTCTATGATAAAAAGCAAATAAGCGTATTACCCAAACTATCAAACAATGTACAGTCTGCTGCATACCTTTATTTGGGTTTTCAAGTTTTCTGTTCCCTTTTTTATTCTGTTTGTAGTTGTTCCAATTCTATGAGAGAAGACAACAAATAACCACAATTGCATTAAAGACCAAACAGATTTGTTGTAACATCATTCCAGACAAAGGCAGAAGGTTGAAGATGAGGACAGATCATTTAATCTTTACATTTTAGTTTTAAGAAAAAAGAATAACGTACTCTCATATCTTTCCTCAAGTCCAGAGCATTCTTCACTCTTTAATCACAGTGTCCTCAGCAGCTCTGTTGTGTTAAAAGAGGAAACCAAGTCATAAAAAGTGTTCTCCTTCAGAGCAGCTTTACTTATGACATTCAGATAAGTCAACTACATTACGTCATTTTGGACTTGACTGCCACATAATGTCACTCTGAATTGTTAAATTGGCATTTTCATTAAGACTAACCTTCTCCACGGCCACCAGTGGTATCATTGCCAGCCTTTTTCTGAAGGGCCCATATCTCATTTTGCAGCTTGGTGATTGTTAAAACTGAAATAAACATGGACTCAGTTTGACTAAATCTGTGAACAGCAACTACTGACTCTCTCTTTGTTTTTTTAAACTTGTTATTTATTCTGCTCATCAAGTCTTGATGAAGGTCCAGAGGGACCGAAACGTTAGTTTTTTTTTTTAAATAAAAGGCCATAGCAAGAGCAGAGTGCAGGATTTTTTCCATCGTTTCATAGTCGATTTTATCGTCCACTGCAGCTCCACAGTAGAATTTGTTTAGATGCGCCAGCTGTTCCTACCAAAACCACTGGCCTGACATAAAGGCCAAAACTCATGGAACGCGGAATCATAAAAAAACTTAAAATGTATGCAAAAACTTCCAAAAGAGAACAAAAAAGAAGGCCCCACTAACAAAATAATTTAAAGATCCTCTGAATTTAGGATGTTTCATTCTGTTAATGTCATCTGGTTTTATTTAGCAATTAGGAACTTATTAACTACATAGGTACCACGTTACAATGCTGGTGCACCAACATACATTACTTAATGTCTAACTAATGCACTGATCATTGTGAAGAACTAAGCCATACATTGATGTTTACCATTTGAGTAATTTATAAGAAGTCCATCTGAATAACATTGTCATATATGAATTGCTATTGATTAAGTCTGTCATCGGGGATTGATTCAATCTATCAACCTCTAGCATTAATGACTACTGTAAATGAAAGGGGTAAAAAATCCAAACTATCCCTTTAACACTGAAATCTTAAGAAATTATCAGCTGCAGCTGAATGTTTAAAGGCTCTTATTTGAGCTCACTTCTTTTTGGATTGGCAATCAGTTTCTCTATGTCGGCATTCTTGGAGTTCAGTTCTTCTTGCTTCTCTTCCAGTTGCCTCTGCAGCTCTGTGAGCAGAGAGTCCGTGAAAAATGAAGTCTCATTTTGTTTCAACCTGTTTCAAGTATCAAGCAAAAAAATACATTTCTCAATGCCGGACTATATATTCCTTAAAACCCATGATGTTTACTGTGAATCACCTGAGATCCTGTCTGGATTTTTCTGTGGTGGAGATCAGATCCCTCAGAGTAGTCAGATCATCATGCAGGTTTATCACATTCAGAACTGAAAACAGAGCAAATTTCCTTTGTAATGTGAATAATACACTATATCAGAGCGATGAGGCCAATGTTGCATTGTAACATTATGCACTGAGTGCTGTTTGGGAGTTTCCGGTTCTGTTGCGTTCTACAATTTTCTGTGAAATTTCAGTCTTCACCTCTGATAGAAAGACACACATAAACCAAATCACAACATGACTTTTTAGAGCCTTTAGCTGAAGTTGTGTTCACAACTTACCCTCATATATTTCCTCAAGTACAGAGCATTCTTTGCTCTTTAATCGCAGTTTCCTCTGCAGCTCTGTTGCACAGGATGAAGTCAGGTCATCGAAACGAAAAAAGTGTAATTGTGCTTTGAAATTTTCAAAAATATTTGAACAGTTGACTTTATTTAATATTGTGGTGTTTTCTTTTGAGGCTTTATTCAAACTATTTAGGACGAGGAAACCTTTTCCAACCAGTGGCCCCACTATAATGTAAACTATTGATACCAACTATTGTAACTATTGTAAAAGACAATAATTCAAACACTAACACATAGTGGGAAAAATAACAAGGGAACAATATATAGGACAGGAAAAAACTGTGACATTACAGATTGTCAGGTTCAGGTCACTTAAACTTACTAAATTATTGACGGTAAAGGCAACAAACGAGACTCAGACGGTAGTGAGCAGTTTACAGACTTTTGCCGCAAAAGGGAAGAACAGCTAAGAACAACCTTTCACCAGCATTGCTCCTAGGATCTTCAAAATCCTCTCTGTAGCTCAGTCTTTTTATTACACACACACACACACACACACACACAAGGATAAGACATTGGGCTGTGGTTTTCTATATTATGCTACAAGAATGTCAGTTCACGAAAAGAAGACAGTTCAAACTATGTGTTCCCTGAGTGGCCTTGGACTGACACTCTGCCACCTAATCTTTTAACCAGCAGAAACTGGACAAGACAGTTGTTAAAATGTACAAATAATAAGCATAAAAGTTACACTACTTATGAAACTACTTTAAGAAATAAGGAATAAACGACTTTATCGAAATGAATTCTCTATCACAGATCACAGGAGCAAAGAGAGTGCATGTTTATTTATCAGATTCATATCAGCTATGATTTAGCTGCCCTATTACCATTTCTACAGTAATCACACAAAGGCCCTAATATACACACAAGTCTGATTCGGGCATTTTAGGGGAGTCTATGGGAGGACTATAGCGCCATCGTGTGTTAAATGTTGTAGCTAAGTTAAACCAAAGACCACCTCCGACACTTACCAGTGATAGATAGCTCACTCATGTTTGTCCTATCATGATGTAAACTGTTGTAAACTTCGCCAAAACTGCTGTCAACTCTGTTTTTCAGTCACTTTACGGAACAGTTGGTGCTCAAAACCTGTCACGTTACATTTGCAGATTTCAAGCGAAGGAGGAAGTTAGCTTAAGTGAATCCTTAAAGCTTACTGGTTACCTCCACTCTCTGCTTATCTTGCGTCTTCTCGCGATACTACGTTAGATATTATGCCTCGATAGCCATGATTACGGTCACATTGCTCACACATTGTTGTATCCTAAGATATTACTCAGTAGAATAAACAGCAGCACATACCACTCGTAACGTCTATAGCGATACGTTTCCTTGTTGGTCTCGGAAGAATTACTGTTGGGACTTGACAAACCAAATCAAGCGCTTTTCTGTGGAATAAGGTTGGTTATAGATGTTTTTTATGAAAATGGGTGAACTAGTTAAAAGTTAATTTTAAAATCGACGGTGTTAAATAAGAGTCACGCCACTGATAAGAATGAATTACAATTTAATCAAATCGTCTAACGCTAGCTAAACGAGTCGTCAGTTTCTTCTGTCGTTAAGCTTTGACTGAATCTTTTACGCAGTAAAAGTTTTTTTTGTTATACTATCTAAGCCAGGAGAAGTTCGTCACAACATCAAATTAGTTGTCCAAACCAGAGAAGAAATAACGCAATGTAAAAAATCGATCATAATCAAAATGATCGATCATAAGAACGAGAACATATGTGAGTAAAGTTTAAAAGGGCTGGAGTAAAAACAGCTCGTTACATAAAAGCTTCTCTCTCGTTATATAAGAAATTGATAAGATGTTTCTGATAGTACCAATACGTCACTAACTGAACAGATGTTTTTGATAGTATCAAATATCTCAAACGTCACCGTAGTCAATAATAAACTATGTTCTTGTTACATTTTTGCTATGGTATTTTATAGTATGCATTTACCGTTTACAATTGATTTGAGACAAGTTTAAAATTCATAATCAAACTTATCACTGATCGTAGTCACTGATATGTTATCAAGTGTCAAACTGCACATGCAAAACGCTGAATCACAGTTACTGGACAAAATGGAGTTGGAAAAACATTGCTCCTCCTAGATTATGAGTTAACTATGAACAGTGGGGTTTTCCCTTTTGACCTCTGATCAAATTTAACTTTCGGACCTCTACTAATTTGATGTACATTTGGTTAACATGGTGTATTTGAGCTTACTACTCCTTTGTGGTGTTGTTTCCTTCCCCAGAGGAAATGTCCCTGTCAGGCTGGGTGTGTGTAGTAACAGGTGCCTCCAGAGGCATCGGCAAGGGAATAGCTCTCCAGCTGTCTGAGGCAGGAGCCACGGTCTACATCACAGGGCGCCAGCAGAGCACTCTGAATCAAACCGCTGCACAGGTGAAATTTTGAGCTTGACTTTCTTGTAAGGGCTATATCAGACAGCTGTCAAGTAGACAAGCAAAGGCAATATATCCATGAACCTATCATGCTCAGCTCACAAAAATGCCCGTTCCTCTGTCCAGTACTAGAAATCGTTGCAGCTGAAATGTCGGTGTTTTATGCTCTGCAGTTCTGTAGTAGACTAGTAGTGTTCCGGTGAGGTTTTCTCTCTATGGTTCACAACTGATATGTTTGTACTTAACACAGGTTAAGGAGAGGGGAGGAAACTGTGTGCCTGTTATCTGTGATTCTACCAAAGACAAAGACATTGAAGACCTGTTTGAACAGATCAAACGTGAACAGAAAGGCAGGCTGGACATCCTGGTTAACAATGCCTATGCTGGAGTACAGGTAGCTATACCACTAGGACATGAAACACTACTTAATTGTTGGCTCACTTTACACTTTACAAATTACTTTTGGAACACAACAGCATTAAAGAACACCATCCATAAACCGCCTGCTGTGTGACCCTTTTATCTGAACTCTACACATGATTGTTATTCCAGGCTATCTTTGAGAATATGGGGAACAAGTTCTGGGAAACGGATCCGTCCATTTGGGATTCCATTAATAACACAGGCCTCAGGTATGCTTTTGTGCTTAGTCATGTCCGATAAGTCAACTGAGTCATCTACTTGTGTCTAGTGACAGTTTCGTAGACATCTGCTGTTACTCAATTTGTTTTTGTCTTTTTATTTTAGAGTTCAGCATGATTTTTTTTGTCAGTAGTATCTCTTTCAAAAATACATAATAGTGTGGTTTAAAAAAAAAAGAAGCATTTTTATCTTTGTGGCAGGGGCCACTATTTCTTCTCAGTTCATGCATCACGGATGATGGTGGCTCAAGGACGGGGTTTGATAGTCACCATTTCATCTATGGGTGGGCTGCGGTATCTTTTCAATGTACCATATGGTGTTGGTAAAGCCGCGGTAAGTTCTCTTCTTATTAAGTCTTAGATTTATGTACATGTGCTGTGTAATTAGGTCAGTGTAATAAAAACCTGTTTTGTGGATTGTTTCCAGTGTGACAGGCTGGCAGCAGACATGGCCGTTGAGCTGAAAAGTAGAGGAGTGGCTTCTGTCAGTCTGTGGCCAGGAGCGGTACAAACAGAGTTGGTGTCTCAGTTAATACTGGAGAAAGAAACACCACAGGGTGTAGATTCCAAGGTAGAATCTTCTCTTAACAACAAATCCCTATCCTGGTAGTTACTTCAATTTTGCTAAATGTCTGTATCTTCTTTTGCTCAGTTTAAAGATGTGTTTGCCAGTGGAGAAACCCCAGAAGTGAGCGGGATGTGCATTGTCAGTCTGGCAAAAGGTAAGATTATACTGTATGAGATGGTAATGAAGTTACCATCTCATGTATGTTTATGCGCATTATGAAGTATCACATTATAAAAGCTTAATGAAAAGGTCCAGATTTCATTAAAACTTTATCAATTTGAAGGTGGTCTTTGCCTTTTGTAGAAAAAAAAAGTAGATGTGCTAAATGGGACACATAGAAACTCCTTTGCCAAATAAGTTCTGACGTAGTGAATGTTAAATTCACAGGACTGGTCAGCTGTTTCCGCTGTTGGCATTCTCTATGATGTTCCCATTATGTGTCTTCGTCTCGGAACAGCATGAAACATGGCTAATACACATGGCTGATATTAAAAAAACAATCACAGCTTGCCAAATTGAACTGAATGATGCACTTTCTTGTCAGCTTGCATTAGGTCGTCTTGTCACTTTTTGTTGTTTTTGATTGCTGAGAATAACTTACTGCTTCAACCTTCTTTGAGAGTCTTTATTTGCAAACCAACCATAATTTCTTTTAAAGATACAAATCTGATGTCTCTGACTGGGAAAGTACTCATGACTTGTGACCTGGCTAGGCGCTATGGGATACGAGATGTTGATGGTAAGTTTTTTTTTTTTTTTTTTTATAGATTTGTACTTTTTTTTTGCCCCACATTCTAATATTTTGTTTATGTGTTTATTTCCAGGACGGAGTGTAACTGATTACACGTCCCTTAAATTCCTCCTGACGCAGGTCCCATATCTCTCCTGGCTGTCAGCTGTTGTCCCTTCATTCGTACGCCTGCCACGCTTTGTGCTCAGCTTGGCTAATAGCCACTTCTAAACATTCTCTACATCCGTACCGAAGTGGCAGTATCACACTGTGTTTTCAACTACATGGTCAAAATTCTAGCTAAACCTATAGGGGTGGGAATCGCCAGACGCCTCCCGATACGATATCATCACAATACTTATGCCACAATACAATATTATTGCAATTTTAAACATATTGGAATATTCTGCGATACATTGCAATTTATAACATTTTTTTCCAACTACTAATGTTTCCCAATTTCAAATGATGTCCCCAAAAGGAAACCTTGTCAACATCTGTTTCATCTCAAAAGATACATTTCTCTGTTTGTTCACATCACTTAAATTTTTTTGCTGCAAAATGGGATTGTCAATCACACAAACTGAACAACACATATATAATAAAATATCGATAATCGGCGCCTGTGCGTTGATACAGTATTGCCACTGAAAATATCGCGATTCTATGCTGTTTTGATTTTTATTCCCCACCCCTATAAACCTATACTTACCATGTCAGTGATCAGATCCGTTACTAATGGCTAACGGCTGACAAGAAGCCAAACAATTTAGACTGACAACAATATATTTTTGAAGAATTGAAGTATTATTGAAAATACATATGCTATAAATACATCCATTCCTACTTGAGTGCTTAATTAAAGCAGTTATATGAAGTTTGAGGTAAACAAAGTTAACATGAAGGATGCTTAAGCCTATTTTAGGAATTTAACACTAATGTCAGCTGTGGGGGAAGCCACAACGTTTGATATGGGATTTTTTATTTTATTTGCTAAATGTTATATTTATTTCTTAAGCAGTATACAACAGCATTACTATCCAAACATGACACATTTAGAAATGCTTTTGCATGTTTTTACTAATTTCAGGATTCATTGTTAGATTCCTTAAAAGTGTGTACATATCAATACTATACCCACTACAACTACTACAGTACCAACTGGTTCAATAAAGAAATGTCAACTCCCTGCTGTTTTCACTTCATTCCCAATAAAAAAATGATAGCATCTGCAAACTAATCAAAAAAGATTTCTTAAATAAAATTCTGCGTAGAAAGATTTGATATCTACACCTTGTCTATATGATTCTATTATTTAGCATTAACTATGAATTATAAATGCTCCCTCTGACTCATATGTAACACTAAAATCCAGCTGCCCTGCTTTCAGTGACATGCCATCACGTCATCAGGCGGACAGGAATTCAACATATTGCTCAAGGACAGTATCACTGGAACTTGATTGGATGTTTCCATCTTGTTTCTAAGCGGTTGTAAACTTGTTCTTGTTAGAACGTGGGTACATCCGCTCGTCTAAAGCTGTCAGGGTCTCAATTTTGGTGATATTTGGAAATAATTTAGGACCATAGCAATGGTATTAGAGATACTGGGGTCAAGTCCCCCAGTACAATTTAAAATGGTTTTATTTATTTGGATTTTTCACATTTTATTTCTTATTTTATTTAAGTTGCATTCCTCAACTTTAAGGTTTAAATGCAGCTTCAAAGCTATTTATCAGAAAACAAAATAAAAAATACTGTCTTCTTTAGTTATTTGTTGGTAAGTAGTTACTGAGTCTAAAACTAGTACAATCTGCCTATAAAACACCACAATGTGTGTGTGTTTTTTTTTTTTTAATGTATAATGTAATTTACTTAAACATTGTGTTCTCAGTGGTAGCAATGGCCCTGGACTGATGAAGCTCTAAGTTTTTCCCCATAGGTCTTGGGGAGGCTACATTGATTCTCGATGAAAATCCTGGGGTTTGGGGGGGCCTGATTCGGAGGGGACTGGTGTGAGTGGTTGACGTGCAAATGTTTAGCCTACTGCCACGGATTTATTATACAGGCGCCTCCTCCCTCCAATCCATGGCCTGCTCTCCCAGACAGGCACACCCACCCCGCCGTCACTGTGGGAGAGCAGTTGGGCCTTCTGGGCTTCCTGGTCCTCGGCTCCGCCTCGCCTCGATCTGACCGGACGGCGAAAACACTTCTCAGTTAAAGAACAAAAGCACCAACGGATGGACCGAGGAGGACGAAGTAACGGCGACACAAATCCATACCTGAATCTCGCGGATTGAGGTATCTGCGCCCTATAAGGCAGGATTTAGCAGACGACTGAACTCTTACGAAAGACGACAAACTTGGTCGCCTCGCATCTTTGTATCTCGACCGTAATCCGACGAAGTGCTACATAAATAAGACAAGGGTCAAATCGACAGACGGACGGTATTGTTTCCCTGGTCCCCCTCGAAACTTCGGCCATAAAAAGCGGAGTGGCAGGGGGAGAACTCTGGGTTTCTTTTGTTGTATTTAGGCTCAAAAGGACCTCGGGGATAGCGGGTTATTTTGGCATTTTCGGTAAGTTTATTTTTGTGTTTCTCTGAAGCGTGTCTTACGGCCAAGTGCGCCTGTGCAGTGTGAAGCGTTTTAGTTAGTACGCCATGAAGGGGGAGACGCGGGCTGATATTGTGATTGCCACCGAGAGCAACTTTTTTTTTTTGCTTTTTGTTTCACTTAAACACAAATACAACGTATCAAACTCGTACAGTGCCTTAAAGTAAGACATCGAAGACAGGGGGGGGGGGGGGGGGGGGGGGGGGGGGGGGGGCAACACACGACCAAAGCCCTGTAGGTTTCAATGTGTCACGAATGACTAATACAGTGCTTTCATAAGTGTTTGCCAATGTTTTTCTGTGTACTTCAACATTTCCTGCGTGGCTCAAACTAGCATAATTGTTGGCCATGCGCAATGTTTCCCATGATGTCCCAACACCTTTTAAATGAAGAGTACATTAACTTGTAAGACACTGTTCAATAAGTTGTTACAAACGCCTTAATTTAATAAGGTAATAACCAATGAACAAAAACGTAAAAAGTGTTTTTGATGTTCTTATATTTAGCTCGAGATGTATTGAAATGTTGGCTTAACACCTGTTGCTTATGAACAAAAGTACATTCATGTAGGCTACGTTTCATGTCTCATAAGAAACATGAATACACTAATTTAGTAGTAATTTAGTGTGTAATATTGTTTAAGAGTGTGTAGAGTGCCTAGACTTGGACTTGAGTGTGACTACTGATTTTGTTCTTCCTCAGGTTTCTGTTGTGGTGTATGCCTTTGTGAAGAAGCTACACTCATCTTTTGGGACAGAGAACTTGGGAGTGGAACAAAGCCTGGCTGGGAAGGGGTGAGAAAGTAGGCTGTGATGGATTTCTCATAGATCCCCATTCCTCACGCACCCACCCTTTGCGACCAATCCCCCACTCACACAAAACAAAAGTCAGTCACTACACTTTGGGGGGAGGGGAACCCAGTCTGGACATAGTATACGACTAGTTTCACTGGGAGTTCAGAATAAGCAGTGCAAATTAGGGGGGAGGGGGAAACAGCTGTCAGATAATAAAGTTTTAGAATGGACGAGAACTGAAAGTTCTTAACACATCATAGTCTCTTTTGGCTGTACTCTTCAGAAGTTTTCCTGCTCGCAGTGATCTAATCTGTGAAGTGAAAACAGTTGAAACATGTAGAAAACCACTAAACCGGTGTTTTAATTGCTTTTCTAGGTGAAAGAGCCTATTTTGAAAACCCAGATGGCAACCTACAGTGAACATAATGGAAGAAATGGACTATTTACAGGCATAACAGGGCCTTCTGAAAAAGTATCAAAGACAGAATGTGAAGGAAAACGTGAAGCTAAACGCTCCTCCAAGGATTTGCGCCAGTCTGCCAGCTCAGCTGACAGCAATGTGAGTGGTGTGGCTAGTTTTACCACCAACCACAACTCTGTTGTGTGCCTGCCTCTTGTTTCAGAGGGACTGAAATTGGTATGGACACAGTCAGATCAAACCCGTGAACTTGACACAATCCCAGAGCTGGTCCAAGCCTTTAACTTATTTCCATATCCATCATCCTGTGAGGTTAGCACCCTGGCCCGGGTATGTGCCTTGCCACTGGACAAAGTTAAGGTGTGGTTTATGGTGCAGAGAATTAAATATGGTATCAGCTGGTCATCAGAGGAGATAGAGGAGACACGACAAAAGCTGGCGGTGCCGGAGCTTTGTGATGAGTATACTGAAACAAATGAGGAAGCCAAAGTAAAGAGCAAAAGCAGCAGCTGTGAGGAATTGGTAATTGAAGATAAGGATAGCAATGAAGTAGAGGGTGCTCTCTCTAGCCCCCAGAAGAAGAAACCAAAGTGTGAGTCACCAGATTCCTATAAACCAGCCAAACCCACTGCCCCGTGTTTCAGCTCCACCCTCCCACCTCCTCAGGATTCATACTTCTACCGCCCACCAGCAGACACGCCAGCAAGTACAGCAGCGGACGTCTCCCTTGATCTTTCCGAGTCATCTTCACGACAGCATCGTCATGGGCGCTACAAAAAATCGAAAGCTCAGCTTGCTGCCCTGCGAAAGAGCTTTCTGAGAGAGAACTGGCCGGCAGAGGCAGAGCTTAGACGTTTGCAGGATGAAACCGGGCTGAGCCGTAACGACATTCGTAAATGGTTCAGTGACAGCCGGTACCAGCTTAGGGTTGGCCGAGGAAGCCTTGCTGCAGCCCAGAACTACTCTCAACCCCCTGGAGGAAAACATGACCAACAAATTCAACCTCTCCCACTTATTACACAAAAGACAAGTCTAAATGGGGTGAAGGGCCAGGAGGGAGTCCGTAGCAATGGGATTAGAAATTCACATTTCTTTCAGACCTTTTTGTCAAACAGCCTGGAAGCATTTGGCGAAAGGGTCCTTGAGGCAGAAGGGTTTGATGTTCTGGAGGATCTGTCTGGTGATGGGGACAGTTTGAAAGATGAGGAACATAGTGAAGAGCAACCCCTACAACTGACAAAGACCTGCAAGATAGAGACAGATGAGCCGCAGGAACCATCAGGTATCTTAAAATCCTCTCCATACTCTTCCCCCTCTGGCAGTCCTCCACTGACTGTCTCACCGAATAAACCGCTTTTCAACAGCATCAGCACATCAAAGAAATCTGCTCCCTCAGCCAAAGCCAGTCCCTCAGAAACAACATGGCGTGTCTCAAAGACTCCCTCATCTACATCAACATCCCCTGCCCTCACTCCGGCTGGGCGACCGAGAAAGACTAAGGAGCAGTTGGATGTGTTAAAGCAGAACTTCTTACGCTGCCAGTGGCCCAAGAGTGAAGATTACACTGAACTTGTAAAGCTTACAGGTTTACCCCGGGCGGATGTTATTCAGTGGTTCGGGGATACACGGTATGCCGTTAAAAATGGCCAGCTGCGTTGGGTGAAGGGGGTCCGCGACCAATTCTTGGCAGAACTTGCAGCCCAGCAAAGTAGCAGCGGTTTAACTAATGGAAGTGGTTCTGGGACCTCTTCTCGGCCCGGGGGTAGCCGCAAACGAAAATCTCAAGCAAATGCAACAAGTGCAGATTCCCCTGACATCCAGCCACTGGTGACATATTACCTTTCAACAGGCCCGCTACACGAAAAAGACCTTGACTATCTATGCAAGAAATCCAGAATGAGCTACCAGCAAGTGCGAGATTGGTTTGCAGCTCAGGGTGTTGGGGAGACTGAAGAAAAGCCTATTGTTGCTGATTAGGATGCTGGAAACAGACTGTAGAACATTTCTAAAAGTTGGCAGCGCTCCATATCCTTTGCACCAGCGAGCATTGGTTTAAATTGCTTTACTTCGGCAGGTTTGTAACATCCGGTCTTTCCAATACAAGCCCAAAGTAAGGTTTGTGTTTTTATATGATACATTATCTGCTTATCGTAATATATTTTGGACTTGAATAATAATTGTGTTGCTGTAAATAGGACAGTAACCTGTACACTGGTTTGCTTTATTTTTTTGAGCTTATTTTTTTTATTTAGATATCACTACATCATTTTTAGCACGCTATTGTAGCAGTATGATTTAAACTGGTTGTGCTTCCGGTACCTGTCTATAGCAGACAACCGCTCTGGAAAAAGGTTTCTGTTGATGAATATGTTGACTAATAATCAATGTGTGTAATCATTCCTATTCAGCCAATAATTCCTTGTTGAGAAAAGCACACTGGACATGTACACTTTAAATTGACAACTTGCACTTTGGTTTTAGAGCCTGCTGCCATACTCATTAAATCCAATTATTTCACAAAATATTAGTTCCTAACTAAACCGTGTCATTCTTGATCTCTTAACACTGAAACCTATTATCATGACATTTGAAAACCGCATGGTACATCCAATTCTACTGATGTCTACAGCATATTTCTGAGACACATTCCCCTATTCTCCTGTAGACGCTCTGCTGTAATACTTGAGTTACTTTATACGTTGTCACATTTCTACCAGAAAAGGAGAACAGTACTAAGAAAGCAATCACATCCACATCATAGTCAAAAATCCCCAATTTATTTCTGATTTGCACTCAATAATTCAGTCAGTATTTTTTCTTAATAGCTTTAGGGTGTGACTTAATGGTTTATAATCTAGACAAACTAGATACAATGACGGACGGGGGTCCACTTACTGTATAAGTAGCAAAGGGTTTGAATCCAAAGAAAAAATACTTTTCTGCTAACTCGATTAGTAGTTATAGCACAAATTCTATACATTCAGGTCATCAGTTCAGAAAATCTCCACTCTAAAATACTTCTTGCTAGACCTACAAGGGGTGAAGTGGGCTTTAAGTAGAGTTTAGTTAATTAGAAATGTCTGAATAATGGTTAGATGACCATAATGTTGATAAAGCATTGTCTATCACTGTTTGTTTGGCATTCTATTAGTAATCAAAAGATAATGCAAGTGTCATACTGTGGGGAAATGTCCACAATGCTTTGTGTCTTCCTTAGCAGATGTTTTCCATGTATTTTATCCTGTTTGAATAATTTCTCATTTGCACAATTGTGTCACTGGAAACCAGTAAAGGATTTGCCTTTCTAATCATGTGCAAGCCATGTTTTTTTTGTGTGTGCTGTTATGACTCCACTTGATTCTGACACATTTAGTTTTCATCAAAGTATATTCTGTTGTGAGCAAAAAACAATAAGCAGAAATGGTTGTATTATAAGTTGACACAAAAAAAAGACCATTAATTAACCAATGATCATTAAGACAATGTGGCTAGTAATTCCCCAACAGAGGAACCACATGGCAACACCAGTATAACTTCCGTGTAAACTTAACAATTGTAAAATACCTATACTCAACAATGTACAAGACCTTCAGTCATTGGTGGCAACCGTTACTGGACTTTAAACAAATGTGTATCTCTAACAAAGACACAAGGGTCCTGATGTACACGCATATGGCTAAGGACTCCTTAACCGATAGACATGTTTGAGGCCATTTCATTAACGCCTGGGTGACCGTGTTGATAATCCACTCATAAACTGGAACTGGAAGACAGTAGGAGTCTGACGCTGAGATCTGGGGAAAACAGAAATGGACTGACTCACAATTACATGAGGAAAACCTTTCCATGGAGGTGAATTTCCTCATTGTGGGATGAGCAAAGTATTATCTAATCTATTGAAAATGCAGAAATGTGATACGTTTCCTCACGAGACAAAACTGTAAATCATTTCTTACCTTGTAGGAGTGCTAAAGGATGTGGGTGTTCCTTTTTAAAACAGAGGTGAAATGATTTTGATTAAAGATAGAATTTAATTAATTTCTGAGTTAATTAAGCACATCTTATCCACTTTAATCCCAACAGCTACGGTAGAGCTGCAAAAGCGTGTTTGCAACGACACTTACTGTGTACATGTTCATGAAGAGAACTATGGCTCAAAATAGAGGTAGCGGATCCAGGAGTCTGATAAAAACATAAACAGTTCCAAATATTGATTAAATTAGTGCTAATGAGGACCTGGTCTATGATTGTGTCATTATTGAGCATGAACATTTTGGAACTTGTAGTCTGACAAAAGCGATCTTTACTAAAGGTCCACTTATTAGCCTTCTATAGAGGTTTGACCCACATTTCAGTCTTCATCAGCTGATGGAGTTTGCAAGACGAGATGGCATCTTTTAACAGCATAACAAACTCCATCAGCTGAGCAAGACAGCAATATGAAATCTCCTCAAAAGCTTTAATAAAAGCTATTTAGTTAACCTAGAACTAAGATGTTTGTATTGCCAAACTGGTATATCTTATTTTAGTATTTCTGTTTCCAACATCTTAACATACTTACTGTGATGGCTAGATGGGGAGCTCTGTCTCTGGCCCACGCCTGAGACTCTGCTGAGCCTATGTAACTAAGACCCAGACATGTTTGAGCATTAAATATTTTGCAGTCCTTTTATAAAGAGTAGATGTGATGATGTTGCATATACAAAATGACATCCACCAGAACATGACAATGTTAAACATACCTCATAGTTCTTGAACGAGGGGTAACTGGTAAAAGAAGACATGGACACACTCTTCATTAACTCTGCTGAAAATATTTGAAATGTGCTACCTAAAACAAAACATTAACTGTAACAACTTAACACAGAGTTTACCTGGAGAGGTGACGGCCACAGGTAGTGACACCCTTTGAGTGCTATATATGGGACAACACGTTATTACCCAATCGTTTTAAAAAATGTAGTATTGGAATGTTTGTTATTAAACCGAATAGTCCTAAAATATAAATTGTTTTTACCCATCTATATGAAACTGTCCTGGAGAAACCTGTGGCAAACAGAAAGTGTGCAGGCTAAATTAGATATTTAACTTATTACCTGAACATTTTCATTTTTGGCAACATGAACTTTACCTTTATTGGACTTCTGGAACACTTACCCTTCGCTGAGAAAGTGGCTTTTTCAAATCAGCAGTCTCTCTTTTCAGATTTGAAAGCTGCTTTTTTAAGTCAGTATTTTCTCTTTTCAGCTCGGAGAGTTGCCTTATGATGACATATGTGGAATTAATAGGGTTGCATTGGGGGGGGGGTCATTTACACAGTCACAGAGGAACAATAACAAATACTTAAAGTACCTGTAACCATGCTCAGTGACTTCCTTCAGATGCCTTTCCAGTTCAACGGACTTATGCTTGAAGTGTGCCGTGACTCTCTCCATCTGTGTCCGCTGAAAAAGTGCAATCTGAGGAGCATGAAGACCTCACAATCAAATCTTCTTTCAGTGAAAATACTACATGATGTAAATCAACTTTGGGTTTTGGATTAAAGCTCAGTGATGCTTCTATGACAATGGCAATTTGTAATGCTTTTAATCTCATATCTAATATAATATCTGATGCAATATGTTGTTAATGGACTTAATGAGGGGTGAGGGGTTAATTGACTGGCTGCTCTGACATTTAACATCCCTGAATAGCAATTAAAAATGACTGCAGTGACGAAGCTTGGGTGGCCGTTGCTGAGGAGACAGACCTGTGAAGTGTGCTCCAGACATGACTGGAGGAGCTTCACAGGGTCCTTGAAAAACACCTTTTCCTGTGGCTTCATCTGAGATTTAAAAAAAATGATTAATAATAAGAATAATGTGTACAAATATAATGAGTTGGCTATGTAAAATAAGTTAATTCTCTGTTGGTGGCATTGGACAGTAACCTGCAGTGAAGAATGGCAAACTCACCAACCTCATCTGTGATAGGCAGGTAACTGCAGCTGGCCCCACATACACTGCACTGCTCTGTGGGAAAAGACATGATCACTAGAAGCACAACTAGCCAGAAACTGTCTCATTTGAGCCATGATATTAAATAGTTAATTTATCATTTATATTTATATTTATATAATTGTGGAAGTAAACTGACTTGACATATAATTATCTTACGAGATTGAATGCATGCTTCACAGCAAATGTGGCCACAGCTGGACACAGCAAACTTCGACCCTCTCCTTGTGAAGCACTGATTACAGTGGAACCAGTCCATTTGAAGTCCAGTGGGTTGTTTCCTCCTCTGCAAACACAATGTTACAATACATAAATGTGATCATGTAAAATAAATAACTCTACACCCCCATAGGTATGTGGACACCCCTCGGCACATACTTTTGAGTAATTTTTCCTGGTGTGGACTTTACCATTTCAACATAATATCCCCCTGAACAACATTAATGCTAGAAATGCCCCCAGTTTTTAAATGACATGTTCAAAAGGTGTCAGATGTAGAGCTGAAGATATTAATCGATCAATCAATTACTTTTTAACCATTAAATTAATTGTCAACTTTTTGGATAATCTACTATTCGGCTTGAGTTTTCTTTATCTAGTTCCAGCTTCTTAATGTGGATATTAGTAGATTCTTCACTCCTCTATGAGTATCCACGGTATACGGTCTCTAAGTTGTGGACAAAACAAGACATTTGAGGACGTCATCTTGGGCTTTGGAAAACACTGATTGACATTTTTTACCATCTTCTGGCATTTTATTGACCAAACTACTAATCGATTAATGGACAGATCGACAATTCAATTGAGTTGCTGTAGCGTTAGTTAGTTCCACACATGCATAGCCTACGTGCCCATGTAGGGTCCAGTAACGTTCCTTGTTTGAAGACGAGTGTTAACTGGATTATTTTTCCTACAAATTACACAATGTAAATGTATCACACTCAACCATTTTAGCATGAAGTAATTCTGCAACAACACAATGCTAACCGTTCTTACGTATCCACGATGCTAACAGGTTAGCTAACGCTAGCTAGCTTAATTGTAGAAAAATAACGTTGTTTGGCAGGCTACTGACGAGAGGGAAAGAAACTGACTCAACTTTCATTGCATTTTGGCTAGAAGATATGTTCTCTCGTGTTATTTGCCAACATTACCTGTCGGGCTGCTCAAAAGTATTATCTAACAAACGTTTTCACCCGGCTCAGTAGACCAATCCCGCCTCGGTTGAAGTACAAATAGCGGGCATCTTTGTTGGAATTGGCTGTTGGAGTAAAGGCCAGTTTCTAAATTTAAAGAGCCAACCTTCCCCCCCCCAAAAAAAGTAAATGTCAATGTAATTTAGTACGGTGTCAGTGTTAAATGTAACCAATTGACAGGCTAATTCATACTTACAAATGTGTGTATTTGATAGGCAGTTGATTTAAAACCCCATTGCTTATTTTTCTACAATTACAGCAACTGAAAAACCATTCCTTGGGTGAGATGCTCATAGCATAGAGTCTAACAAGAAGGCCTGGACCTGACGAAAATCAAGTTATGCCATCCAGATTTGTTTGTGGGTGAAGCAACCCATGATTAGCATAAACATTGTCACCTTGGGAATTCAGTTTTAAACTGATCTACATTTAGGTCAACTTGGAACAGGTCCAAAGTTCTTGGTGCAAGGGAGCTGTAAGCATCTCACCCAAGGAATGAGTTTTCAGTTGATGTCAGGAAAACATGAGTCATGAAATTAAGCACTTTGAGAATCACAAAACAAACTTAATCATTTGAGCTGTCAAGTAAAATGCAGTTCTCTTTAATGGCCACATTACAATCTGAATGTCACACTGAAATAAAAATCCAAGCAAGATTGTAGGACCCATCCTGGAGCCAAGCCTGTTTGAGAGAAAGAAAAAAGTTTAGTTGAGGTTAAAAGTATATATATTTCAAATGCACAACAACTTACCCACCTTAGATACTTCAGGAATTCTGATCAGTAATGATAAGCGGCCCAAGGACTGCTTTTTCCAATATTTCATGCTTCCCTGGGAGGAAAAAAAAATATATATATAAAAGTTCAGTACAGCACAATGAGACAAGTTTTATAAAGCAGAAGTTGTGTAGATACCTGTTGCTATACTCCTTGTCCTCCTGGACTTGCAGCTAGAGTCACAGCAGTCACACATGTAGCTTAACGCCGAGTTGTCCAGCAGCTGCCAACTGAGTTGATCAATAACGAGTCATTCAAAATGGTTGCATGGACATGTTATTTAATCCTGATTCCAACATGCTGTAGTGTGTCGGAATCACTCAAGACCTCAGTCATTAAAAACAAGTTGATCTCTTTACCCATGCTTTTTGACGTAGTGGCAGGCCTTTTTGGTGTCATCAAGACCATTGGGCTCCCAAGCTACAAGATTGCAGTGTATAAACACCTGTTGTGGAGTTAAAGAGTGCAGGTTGCATGGCATAGAAGTTCAGTATTTAAAGTCTTTCATCTAAAAAGGATTAACATGCATAGTCTAGAATTGAAAGTAGTTTACCTCTTCGCCGAGAGCAAACCTAAAGGCTTGAAGAGAAAGGCGGATCTCTGAGGTTTTTTGCCTCGGCTCAAACCTGGACCGCGATGTTGTGCTGTCCATGAGACACCTGTGTGGTTAAAAGTTGTTTTAATTTTTCCAGACAAAAAGCAAGTCATTCCAGCATTTTTATGGCCAGTGGAACAGGAGTACCCCTTGTTGGTGATTATTGGATATATACTGCTTTCAGGCTGCAGCTCCAGTGTGTTAGCTGCTACGCATTCCTCAAGAAACAGCAGCATGGGCTGATGGTTCCTCTGTGCTACACTTGCCATGATGGGGATCATGGAGCCCAGAGGAAAGACAGTAGATGTAGCAGGGCCTGAGAAGTCATCTACAGCAGTAGACAGAGGAGAGTCAGTAAAGTTAAAGTTACTGAGAGCTTCATTTCCCATGATGTTGTCTTTTTTTTTCTTCTTTTTTTTTACCCACCATTCATGAGGCCAATGTGGAACACAAGATCTCCAAACCCGTAGGTAGTAAACACTGGTTCATAAAGCAGAGGATACCAGTTGTCAGGCCTGCACGAAATAAAGCAGAGTGAACTCCTGCTGCCATTTAACATCTGTCTATGTAGACCATTGTAGTAGTACGAACACAAACCTCTGAAAAGTACAGACAACTGGGTGACTGTAGGCCACAAAGCGAGAATCAGAAGAAACGTATGTCAGGTCATTGGTGTACATCAGCTGATCCCCAGTAACCTATGGAAGACAAGTGTCACTAAAGCTGTAGAAATACTGGACTGAAAGTTTGCTGGTATTACTGTGATACTCACCATTCTCCTGAAGTTACATTCATTGAAAGCCACATTGAAAACCACATCCCTGGCTGAAAAGCTGGTAGGAAAACAACTACCCAGACGAAAGAGCGATAGATCAGCCTGGGATTTGCTCTCCGTCCACACCAGCCTCACAAAATCTGGCATACAGTCCAGTTTCATGTCTGTGAGGATACAATCACAAATAACTCAAGTTAATACCCAATTTCAGATAAAGATGATAAATCGTCTTACATTCCACCACAACATTACCTGCATAGACAGACACGGCTGCTGACAAGCTCAAAAGCAGGGCAATTTGCCAAGAGAAAGCCATCATGACTGATACCGACTGGTGACACTTAGGGTGCTTTTATTTTGTTTGACTGGGAGACGTTAATCAAGAAAACCGCTTTCACCTGGTGTGTGTCAACAGTCTCAGCTGCAGCGGCCATCAATCTAATTACAGCTTGGAAATTAACTCATTGCATCACACACGAGACCCATTTCATTTTGATACGGTGCAGCTTGATCACCGGCATGGGAACCAATGTCATGTTTTGTGCAAACGTGTTACTTTTCATAATTTACATAAAAAGACATCATGAAGTGAAATATCACACATATCTTTTTTTAAAGATATTTTTGGGGCATTTTTAGCCTTTATTTTTGACCAGACAGCTGAAGATATAAAGGGGAGAGAAAGGGGGAATGACATGCACACGGGCACAGGTTGGAGTCAAACCCTGGCCTGCTGCATCGAGGACCAAACCTCTACATGTGGACGGCCACTTTACCAACTGAGCTATTTGGCCGCCCACACGTATGTTTAAACATGTACCGTGCTTACATCGTTTACCATGTATTAGCATAAAAGAATCCCACCGATAGGCAAGGTGAGGATACAAGGTAGTAACCTCAAACGGTTTCTTTGCCGGTGCAACCATACTGCAGGCATTGCATACTGGTTGAGTTGTAAACAGTGGGATCAGTGTATAGTTGCAGTTTTATCTTCAACACTTACACTCATATGCTGATTTAAATTGTATGGCCAGAAAGTAAGAATACCCTATGCTACTATGAAATGCAGGGCATTGGAGGCCAAGATTGCATTTGTCAAATTGTTTTACATAATGTAAACCGGAACTCTTTAATAGGTTTTCAATCTGATACATTTGTTGCAATGCTGCATTGGGGTGTTATCAGAATGTATGGCTTGATTTTCAGCAAAGGTTTTAGTCTGTATCCTGATTCATGAGTTAAATCTTGTAAAGCATATGGGCTTCACTCTAAACATGGGTCCAAGTGCCACATCGTAATTGAAACAGTCTCTTCAGAGACTAATAATTCAGCGGTTCCTTTAACTGTACAGCCAAGATTTGGAGTCTGTTGGATTTTAAACTAAAACTAGTGCTGGAAGCGATTAGTTTACAGGCTTTGATATTTACCCCATAGCCAGTAATTGTGTAGCATGTTACAGCTCAGATATGAGACAGACTTTAACATCTAGAAACTTATACTGCATCACTCCCTGGATTGATATAGCAAGACAGCGTTTTATAAAATAAAGAGTGTAAGCTCACTGAAGTTCACAAAGTTTATTTGTACAGAGGGTTAAGATTTATGACAGACAATTCAAGTTTGTCAGTTTCATATCCTGTAAAGCTGATAAATAGTCTTGTAAGTCAGGAGGCCGAGGTCATCTGCTACTGGCCCCTCTGTTGTGATCATGTCCATCTTGGGCGGGGCCTTCTGTTGAGAACTTAATTTGTTGTCCATATCCAATTTCAGGCACTTGTTTAACGAAACCGTTTCAGGACATAAAGACCCTAAATGCTTATCATTGCACCTCAGCTCCAGTAAGAGACACCTCCAACATGTCGTGGACGTTTGAGTCCAACGGATCAATTATGATCAGCGGTCCCAACACAGAATTGTGACTAAAGGCGTTGGATTCTGAAATGGGAGAGAAAAAAAATTGCTTCATTAGAAAAAAAAAAAAAAAAAAAAAACGCACACAAAAAAGGTAAATTTAAAAAAGAAATTGGCAGACAAGTGATACCCCATTCAATATCTCTTTTTGAACGAGGTGTGCAGGATGAATCACAGCAGCTACAGACGGAACTCTTAGAGCGGTCATCAAATAGTTCCCATCTGAAAACAGGAGCAATTATAGAGCATTATCAGCATTGTGTTTTACACAAGTTAGGCATACTGGCCTGAGATTTCAGGTTTCAAAAAAAAAAAAAGCAACGTTAACAGTAGCTCTGTGATCCGTATCCACGACATTTCACTTCCTGCACTGTCTGTTGCTACCTTCCGCTTTCTTTGTGTTGGACTAGGTTTAGCTGCTCCTCAGATCTCTGCAGGGGTAGAGATAGCTAAACTGTCCAATCGGAGTTTTGTTGCATAATTAACCAACTTACAATAGTCAGTTGTGTTGGGTTTCTGTTTCTTTTGAGGAAATCTTGGCGCAATTACCCAATTCTCATTAACAATTTAGTGCAGTCAAATAAACTGTAGTTACATTTTTATACAATCAGTGCTGGATAAAAGTTAGGATAGTTCGGTATTTAAGATGTGTTATTCAGTCATGCTTTATGTTAAAAACCGATAAAATATATACTTTCCTCCAGCTTCAGTGCCATCGATGTCATTGAACTTTAAGCAAGAAGGTCAATATTTTTCTAAATGTCTTAAATGATTTTTTTAATTACCTCCGATTTTCCTTTACATATTGGCAAGCTTTCTTGCTTTCGTCAAGAGCTTCAGGATCCCATGCAACCAGTTTACAGTGAATGTACACCTGAGGAGCACAAAAAAGCAATGTTTGTTATGAACAAGTTAGTTCCTACAGCAGTTACCATTTACCCTCTCACCTCCTGTCCAAGACCAAACTTGAAGGACTGCAGTGAAAGGATGAGTGCAGACGAGTGGTAGCGAGGGAGGAACACAGAGTTTGTCTTCATGCTCTCCAAAAGACACCTGAAGAAATGTAAAATTCAAGCTATAGACCTTTAATTCCAGGAAACACTTGGGAAAACGAATCCATATCTAAAATAATACCCCTTATTGCCAATGATGGGGTAAACTGGGCTGTCGAGCTGCAGCTCTGGTGTAGTGGCGGCCACACATTCCTCCATGAGCAACAGCAAGGGTTGGTGGGATTTCTGCTCCACTGCCGCCCATATTGGCATGAACGAGCCGAGAGGGATGACATTTGTCTTTGCTACACTTGTTAATTGCTCTGTAAAAGGAAAGTAAAAAAAAACAAAAAGGATTAGAAAGTGTCTTTGGGTATCCCTTTGTATTTGGTCCTCTGAGAACTCACCATTGAGGAGTTCCATGTGGAAGACTAGCCTGCCTCGGCCTTCAGTAAAACTGGATCCAGAGTGCAGGAAAGTGGGGACCCACCCCACAGTACTAAAATATAATGAAAACATTTTCTCATCTCACATTCCAACTTTAAACTGACATTTTATTCATGGAGACTCCTACCTTTTATAAGCACACTCAATGGGATACACAAAGGCAGCAGGTGTTGACTTTTTATGTGGTCTGAAAGTCAGCTCATTTTGATAGAGGAGATGCTTTCCTTTCATCTGTAGAAAAACCATGTATTACGACACTAAAGAGGCTGGTGTTTAAGTAAAAAAAAAAAAAAAAGGTGACATTACCTGTCTTTTAAACCTGCAGTCAACTAGATGGTAGTTGAAGTGTATTTCCCCCTCGCCATTGGGTAAAACATTAAATTTAGATGGTAAGCAGCTTCCAAGGAAGAAGCGAGCTGCATATGGCACCAACTCCACATTTATCCTCCATGTGATTCTTACTGAGTCTTCTTCACAGACTACTTGGATATCTGCAAGCAAATTCTCATGACATCAGTTTTTGAAACACTAAGCTAAGGTTAATGACACATTACAACACACACGTGCAAATACCTGTAGTGGCATCAGTTGTTGCAAAAACAGCCATGATGATCACACCAAAGTACAGCTGAGCCGCCATGACTGAATGATTCAGGTCACACTGGAAGTGTTACTATTTGTAGACTTCCTGCCAAATTAGCGTAATGATTAACATCTGTGTAGTTGTAGGCCTGCTCTTCAACACACTGAGCTGTTTTTGTCCATTCTCACAATTTCACGTACAGTTTATTGCAGTGTTCATTTTGACAACTTCTAAATGAAGAGGAACACAACTGTATCTTTATTCAAGTAGTTTTTTGTACTTAGAGTAGGCTAGCCTACGATTCTGATTTGTGTACCTTACTTTATACCTCTACTTTGTTACATTTCAGAGGGAAATGTTATATTTATTGTACTGCATTCATTTAACACCTCGGGCACGTTCAATCTGAAAACTGTGTGTTGAATTGTTTCCTCGGAATGGTGTGTTAAGTTTTTGAGATAATCCCGACAGTTAAATACTCCTTGTTTATTGGCTGTGTCACAGTTGCTAGCCAATCAGCAGAGAGGTATCTGTAAACTTGAGGTACATAAAAAGGCAGAGTGTTTATTGAGAACACAACAGGGTGTTCAACACCCCCCCATTTCAGTTAAAAAAACAATGTGTTGCTGTGTTTTGTCGGGGCTGAACACGGCCCTAGTTATTAATTATTTTACAGAATAATATTTGACACAGGCTACACAACGTGGCCAGTTTATAAAACTATACAATGATTCAGATGGAATTACTCTACAGTAAGTTTTAAAATTAGCTCCACCTGGACAAGCTACAATATTAAAATGCTTACATATTACTGCCAGTAGTAATGATCCATTAATGGAAAAGCACACTTTTTCTTTTTGCTAATATTTTAATTCTTTTTCTTGGGAGAAATGTTTCTTTGAATTGTAGTGAAATATTTCTAAAGCGTGATATTGTAAAAACAAAACAAATTCTAAGTAAGTTATGTATGCCTAAATATTGCTCTCCATGTAAAAGCTGCTGTGAGTTTAGAAATTGCTGGTTTCCTTTTTCCTTTTCTTTTCTTTTTTTTTTTTTGTATCAGAGCGGAACCACCTTTCTGTGTTGTTTAACGCCATCCCGTCCGGAGCGTTTAGCGTTGTACACAGGAAGTAAATTCAAGTCAGACAGAGAAGGAGGTTGTAATTTGCAAGTATATCAAGTGTTTTGGTCAGTTAATAGTTCATATTATTTCGAGTTGTTGTTCATTGTTTATTCAAGATGCTGATCAAAGTTAAGGTAAGACCATTGTTGTATGTACGCTTACACGCGACGCTGGCTCGTCGCCGCTGTTGGGTTAACGTTAGCCCGCTAACACAACTGACCCGGTTCGCTGATTTATTTTTTGGCCGGGGGCAGTAATTTATTATAATGTAGCTAACGTACACGTATATCATTTTTTGCTAAACCATTTCAAAACGTCTGCCTGGTTTTTGGCTCAATATTAAGTGGACTACCAACTAGCTATTCTCATGCTGCTGTTTTGGTCAACGCTTATCGCCGTTCAGTAGCTATGTTGTTATTTGATAGCTTGCTAACTTAAACGCATCACCAAAGCAGGTTAGCCTATCCTTGGCCGGTGTTGCACAAAACGTGGGACCTTTCGGATTCCGTTAAGCTGCAGGATAGTAGACCACTACTATACACCAGTTTCTGTTATTACACTACATCTTAATCTGCTGGTTGATCACCAGAAATTTGGTGATTTTTATCATCAGGCGAAATGCCACACATTCTCTGGAACTTAGCTTCTCCATTGTAGCTAAATATTTGCAGGTGTCGGTTTTTATATCCTTGGAATGAAATGTGTGAACAATGCATTGACAATACAGCTTAACATCTGAGGGGTCACATTATTTGGTGTACAGGACAGGTTTTTTTCCCCTCCATGTGAAGTCTGCCTTGTGTTGATTCTGAAGTAGTGTTAGACTGTGTGATTTCAGAAACCAAAGCTGGTGGTGTGACTATGTAATTATGTTTCAGACTCTCACTGGGAAAGAAATCGAGATCGACATTGAGCCCACAGACAAGGTGACATATAAGAGAGAAATTACACACTGACCTGTATTCTGTTGACTCTCGAGGCACCCTATCATTACTAAAAGTCTTGTTTGTATGTACATGAAGGTGGAGCGAATTAAAGAGAGGGTGGAAGAGAAGGAGGGGATCCCCCCGCAGCAACAGAGACTCATCTACAGTGGAAAACAGATGTAAGTTCCAACATTAACTTATCTTGCTCTGTAGTCACTGTGAGATGCTGTTATTTCTCCACAAGTCTTCTCTAAACCATCTTTTGCTCTCTCCTGTTTTCTTTTGCTCCCAGGAATGATGAGAAGACAGCTGCAGACTACAAGATCCAGGGAGGCTCAGTGCTCCATCTTGTGTTGGCGCTAAGAGGCGGCTCAACGCTCCA
>NC_048418.1:6612339-6619839 GCF_013103735.1 Etheostoma cragini | reverse complement strand
AAACAGAAACATATTATATTACGTGAGAAGGGGACTTCTTCACTGTGCTGTTGCATACCTCATGTGATCATATTTTTTGAACAGGGCATTGTATTCAACTGCCCTCTGCTGGAGCTCCACATCTATACAGCTGCCATAGATGCTGACGATGCTTCTGATGCGACTGGCAGTGGTGAAGTGATGAAGAGAAAGATAAGCAGTTAGGGGACCACTGACAAACTACTGCAACTATTCAGAAATTTTCTGAATCGGGAGTAATTTCTAAACAACCCTGTGTAATTGTTTCTTAGAACCTTTAAATTCCTTGTCCAATAAACCTGTCCTAAACTTACTGTGGGGCTGGAAAGTTTGGGCACCCCAGGTAAAAATGTGTGTTAATGTGCATAAAGAAAAGATCTCCAAAAGGCATCAAATGACAGATTAGGCATTCATATAATATGGCGCAAAAAGTTAGATTTTATTTCCATCATTTACACTTTCAAAATAACAGAAAACAAAAAAATGGCGTCTGCAAAGGTTTGGGCCCCCTGCAGAGTTTATAGCATGCACCGCCCCTTTGGAAAGCTAAGACCTGACAGTGTCATGGATCGTTCTCAATCATTGTCTGGAAAGACCAGGTGATTTCAATCTTAAGATTTTAGATGCCCAGACTCATCTGACCTTGCCCCAACAATCAGCACCATGGCTGAAAAATAGCTGACGCTCACAAAGCCGGAGAAGGCTGTAAGATGATAGCAAAGCGTTTTCAGATGCCAATATCCTCTGTTTGGATTGTAATTAAGAAATGGAAGTCATCAGGAACAGTGGAAGTTAAAGCAAGATCTGCAAGACCAAGAAAAATATCAGACGGAACAGCTCGCAGGATTGTGAGAAAAGCAAGTCAAACCCCACGTTTGACTGCACGTACCATCCAGAAAGACCTGGCAGACACTGGAGTTGTGGTACATGACAAGAGTCATCAAAAGAAAACCTCTTCTCCCTCCCCACTACAAAAATCAGCGTTTGAAGTTTGCAAATGAACATATAGAGAAGACTGATGCATTGTGGGAACAAGTTCTGTGGACCGATGAGGTTCAACACACCTCAAAATCAACGGTGGATTACATCAAGAGGTGCAAACTGAAGGTTTTGCCATGGCCTTCACAATCTCCTGACCTCGACATTATTGAAAATCTATGGATAGACCTTAAAAAAGCAGTGCGTGATAGACAGCCCAGAAATCTCAAAGAACTGGAAGATTTTGGTTTTCTGTTATTTTGAAAGTGTAAATGATGGAAATAAAATCTAACTTTTTGAGACATATTATTTGAATGTCTAATTTGTCATTAATCTGTATACGTACTACATTTACATTTTATAAGCTATATCAAAGTCTATTAGCTTTGCCAAGCTGTGCCAACATTGATAACCAACTTTTTATATGATACAATTCAACATATCAAAATGCTAATTCTTATGGTACTGTTGTTTTTTTTTCCATTAGCATTACCCTTCACTGAAATGTGTTGGAATGTTATTATCACACTCAAATGCTGTTCAACAGTGTTTGAGGGTTTTTGTTCATTAATAAATGGACAAATAGTTTGTTTTCTCAACACATGACAAAGTAACCAACTGACCATTTAAACGACAAACTGTACTGCATTCTTTTGAGACAAATACATTTATACTAGCTGCAGTGTCTTGCTGCTGTGCTTTAATCAGCTGTTTGGTATGAGGGAGAAGAAGTGTTTCTTACTCCACATTATCAGTGATGCGGGTGCTCAGTTTCATGGTGGCAGTCAGGGCAAAGCCTCTGGTTGCCGGGGACGACATGTGGGACTGCAGAACCGTTTCCAAAGCGTCCAGTACGTCGTCCTCTGTGACCTGATTGAGAGATGTGTCAATACAGGGTCTAAAAAAATGACATCTTATTTTTTAATAATGAAACTTGTGATAAACATGACACATTTAGCTTCTTCTCTTCATTGTCATGATCTAGCAATCTAGGTTGAATCACTACAACTGATATTTATTTGTATCATACTATAAAACTGTGTTGGAGCTGCATGTACCTGAACAGCCTCTGTCTCCTGACATTCTCCTCTCAGCAGCAGGTCTCCATATTCTCCTATACACCAGCACGCCACCTGCACCAAGGATTGCTGCACAGACAATTGTTGCAATCACATAAATACTACCCACAATAACATTTGATCCTAGAGTAATACTGCAGGAGTTTGCAGTTTTTGGGAGCAGTTTGAAATATCAGAGCTACTGAATTCACCTGAAGATAATGTGGCCGAAGATGGGAAACTACACCACACTGCAGATGAGTACATGACTGTCTTGGTTCCACAAATAAACATAGTTGCATCAACCAATTTCAAACTGAAAGCTCAGCCATTCTCAGTGCCATGGAACCAAACCAGTTCTGTCTGGTTCAAGACTTACGCAGACTTTTCTTTTAATGAACTTCTTGGGAATTGTGCACATTATGTTGTGCAGCAAAAATTATCTTCAATCCAAATTACAAGATTTTTTCTCTCTGATTTATGGTATGCAAACATTATGAGCATTAACTGTGACAATTTTTATTTTATTTAAGTAATCTCTCACACACACACACACACACACACACACACACACAGACACAAACACAGACACACACACAGACACACACACACACACCTGTGAGATGTCTGAAAGCAGGGCTCGGTAGAGCTTGTGGACGGTGTAACAGTGCAGCTCTGAGGCGTTGGTGATGAGCTGGATCAAGTTGGGCACCGTTTCATCTCTCACGTCGCCCCCCGCCTGGCAGAGTAGAAATCAGAGTAAAAACACACACACCCAACTCCATTAGCTAGACAGCTGGCCCAAGTATTTGGGTCAACCCACTTTCCCACCCAGACACAATGACTTGTGCACACTCACTTGGGGGATGCTTCCATCACAGGTCATATACATTATAAAAGGACATTTACAGATATGTGTTTAATCTTTAATTCATGCCACAGCTCTAACATTACCCTTTTTAATACACTTGTTCCACACTGCCTTTTCTGTACAACCCATCCTTTTGAGAGAACAGTGCAAAGGATTAAGTAAGCATGACTTATACACCAATCATGTGGATTTAATTTAATGCCTTTCTAAACTGGGGCACACATTATGAAAGATAGGGATGTAGCAAATAGAAAACATTAGTCCAGGATAAATGGCCTATTTAAAAACTGGCGATGAATGTATGTAAGAATAAAAAACACGCTTTCTCTTGTCAAATGTTTTGTTTACAAAGACATATTTAGTGTCTTACTGTATACACAGCCTTCACACATGTGGCCCCTGGCATCTACACTAAGGCATAGTGCATTACGGATGGCAGTAGACAACGTTAAAAGTTGTGAGTGAGAGAACCTCATGTAAGAGGCAGCAGGGTGAGTGGCTCAGTCTGTATTTACCGTGGTAAGGACATGCAGGATGGTGTCAATGTGCCAGCGCTGGGAGGGTGCATACCTGACAGAGACAGAGAGACAGACACACACACTCAGTGGTAAGTAAAATAGACACACATACAACACATCCATAAAATCCAGTTCATCAAGAGGTAGAGTGCGTACATTAGAAACAGAGAAGGCTATTCATCGTCAGAGAACCACGAAAAGAGAGTGGAGACAGACACAGCCTGACACACACACAAGCACACACACACAAGCACACACACAAGCACACACACAAGCACACACACACACACACACCTTTTTGTTACAGCCTAAACAGCTGTATCACATTAAATGTATTCACATGCACACAAAAATACAGTGTGTGTTCATACATGCATAGATACTATATGTGTAATACAATCATGTACGTATGTGCACATTTACACGTCTGCTGTGTGTTATTCACCTCTCTGCCGCGTTGAATATGCCGCTGGCAGCATGAGCCTTCAGCTCAGCTGGGCAGGAGGAGAGGAAGAGGAGCAGTTCCTTCATCATGGAGCGGATGTTGGAGGCTGACACCAGCGCCAAGGACAGCTCCAATGCCCGGCTGGAGAGTTGGCCAAAGAGGATTGATGTTAGTAATTCTGTATATACATTAATGTGCTTTTAGACAGCAAGAGCTTGCCAAGACACCTCCATTGTTTTGAATCTAAATACAACGGCAACTGTGCCACCATGGTCTGTGGAGGGGAGGTCAAACGTTTCCCTTGTCTGCGAGTGCCCTGGATCACACACTATTTTACACCCCGGCAGAGAACAAGATCAGTGAAGAGAAACGGACTTGGAGCAACATTAGTTTTAAAGTTTGATTATCTTGTCTGGATCAATGAACGGTTATGAAAACAAAACTTAATTGTGTCATTCTCCACAACAGTTTTCCTATTATAACATACGCACCCTTTGTTTGTATTATTACTTTTATGAGAGCATCAGAAAATGTCCCAAATATAAAATAAGGAAATTACATACTTTAAGATGTTTCCAAAATTTAGGAGGGTTAATTTCTATTTCTAAATTATCTGATCCCTGAATACATAGTTGCTGTTTTTTTTATTCAAATCATGTCAGTAGACTCTCTCAAAACTCCCATTAGGGGATGATATTGAAAAAGCATAACAGTGTACTGAACATCTGTGGAATACTAGCTGTGCCTGACAAGCAGAGAAGAGGTGAAAGTTACCGCTTGACAGAAGCGTCCTGGTCCTTCAGGCAGTCCACTATGGTTCCCCTGTGGCGTTGCACTGCATTGTGGTCTGTCCCAACAATCTTTTGAAGAGATGTCATGGCAATGTACCTGGACATACATACAGAACAGCCAAAAACAAAGATGTCCTTTTTTTGAATACAAACTGCATTATGAGGAAGCGCTGTGAGTTAGCTGAATATATTAAACAATTAAAAAGTAAATAATTAAATTCTAACCATCAGTTAGAAATAAAGAATATTGACAGGGCTGTATAAATTTAACTTTCTCAACTCTGCAATATAAATAATTCGTCTTTTCACTGTTCAATATTTATGTATGCACAGGAGAGATGTCATCTATCCAGGCAGGTATTGCAGGAATAAACCAGTCCTATTACTGTCAAACAGCCACAGAGAGAATCAGGGGCCCTGCAGGTAAAACCAGCTGGACCTGCCTGGCCACACAACCCCTATGGAGACAAACCCCTAAAAATAGTAGCATAACAAAACCCCAAGGAACCTGATACAGGTCTCCACACTGCCTCATGAAAAATGACACGGCCCAAAATTGAGAGATCAGCATTAACAGACAGACAGTGACCTTCTGGTGTGGCTCTAGAGAAACGGCTCCAGGGAAAGTGATTAGTGAGCTCAGACTGATAACAGCTTGGGGGGGAGGTTTCTTTCTCGGGCTGCAACGAGTTTGCCGTTGGCTTTGTGGAATGGAAAAAGGTAAAATGACCCTGAGAGATAAGAGAAGAACGATGGGGGAAGAGATGTACAGGGAAAGAGAAACAGGAATGTGAGGAGGAAAGAGCGTGCTGGAAAGGAAAGCAACACTAACCGAATGTTCCTGTCGTTGTTCAGGAGAAATCTTCCCAGTATGTTCACAGCCAGAACCTGTGGTGCAAGTGAAATCATTAATTAATCAGGCAACATTATTCCCTGTGTTAAGGTGGTTAAACACACTGAGAATTGCTGCTAGTCTCTCACCCTGAGGCCACTCTCTGACTTGATGTCTAGCACGGTAAGAACAGTCTCATACAGCACGGCGTTGCCCACAGTCTTAGTGCTGTCAGTGTTGGTTGCCACCTGTATAGCGGGTCAAACACACATCAGTACATTACTCATACAACAACATACATTCCTTTATATGTAAAAGACACTAAAGTGACATTTTGAATACAAAGAATCACTTTTGCTTCTCTACTATCATTTGACAGACGTGATTCAGGCTTGTACATTTGCGGTTTCTACCAACCAGTTTGGGTCTTTCCACATTATTTGGCAGATAAGATGTGATGTGCTCTACATGTTCCAGTATGTTTAGATTAAAACGAATTAGGTGACTAACTAGGTAGTCAGCATTAGCAGTAAGACCCATAAGGTCATAGGAAGGACACAGACAAAAAATACTTGGCACTGGATAACTTCTGTGTTCTGACTTCAAAACAAAGAACAAAGCACATAAAAATAAAAATAAACAAATTTTTATATGATGTTTTTCTTTCCCGTGTAAAAGTAAACAATGGACCTGAGCTAGTAGGTCATTCATAGCATCACTGGCGCCTTCGTTGTTGCGACCAAGGATTCTCAGCAGCCTCAAGATGCGTACCTGAGGATGGAGAACGGAGAGAGTGAACAGATGGACCACAAGTTATTTTAGTCCACAGAATCCCCAATATAGGAGGAATGATGTGAGGATTAATCTGTGCGTTAGTGAGAAAGAAAGAAACTGAAGGTGAGAAACATTAACAATTTCTAACCCGTCTGTACCTGTATCAGACTGAATCTGAGCCATAAAGGAAGGATTGTGACATGTTTTGGTAGAACAAGTCACTTTTGTTTTGACCCAAGTGCTCAAAGGTTCATGGTTCACATGGAGATGAAAACAAGGTTTGGAGCAGAGTCTGCTGATTGTTCACAGAGTCAGGAAAATTAAAAATACTACTGATTTAATATAAAAGATAAGATGTTAGTTAAGTGTCATTGTTCAATTTCCAATGTAATGCAAGGCAGAGTTTCAGCATCCATTTAACTTAATGAACTAGAATTAAAACCTCTAGGTTGTATTCCTACGCCAACCAGTCAAGTTGTAGTTTATATCCATGTCTGTCCGGACTTACATAATCCATGCAGTGAACACTTTGAAGGAATTTAATAAAAAGGTATAAAAGTGTATTTCTTAGCAAAATGTGAATGCTTCACACACATCCGCGACCCAGCAGCACAGAAGATTTATACAGTCACCATCTTTTGAAGATTAGTGTCACCAATTCAGTATCCAAATATCTCCCCTTCTGTTCCTGAGTTATGGTGTTGAATAACTGCCAGGAAAAGCATTTTTGCAGAACATTATGATGTCATAGTGAAGTTGGCGTTTGACCTTTTGGGTATAAAATGTCATCACTTCATCATTGGACGATATTCCGTTTAAGGTGTTCCTGAGATATCGCGTTCACGAGAATGGGACTGATGAACAACCCAAAAACATTATGCTTTCCATGCCAATCGGAGGCATTACAATACTAGGAAGAGATGTGATACTATGATATGGTCCCATGAGTGACAGGAGTCCGGACTAACCTGTAGGAAGGGATCGCTGATTCCTGCCACATCATGTTCTGGAGAATAACCTGAAAGGACCAGACCTTTCATGATCTGAACCAGATCTGGCACTGTCTGGAATACACAACACAAACACATACACATTACTGCAGAGTGCATACATGAAGGGATACTGAATTCATCAGATCAAGACGTGTGTGTGTGTGTGTGTGTGTGTGTGTGTGTGTGTGTGTGTGTGTGTGTGTGTGTGTGTGTGTGTGTGTGT
>NC_048418.1:6609905-6612239 GCF_013103735.1 Etheostoma cragini | reverse complement strand
TTGTGAGACAAGCTTACGGGTATGAGTCGTTAAGATCCACTAACCGTGGTTCTTCTCAGCAAGGAGGGAACGAGCTGCGGGCACAAAAAGCTCCCCCAGATCATGGACTTTTCTCACAATGTGAACAGCGCACAGAGCAGCCTGGAAGAACAGTGGAGTAAGTCATCATCAGCACTGTGACATCATTACTACACTGAGCGTGAGATGTTGATGAAGCTTGGGGTAACTGTTTTAAACAGATCACAAATAGGCTGATAAGTAATCCTACATCATACTGAGATGATAGATAATGGGCTTTAACAGGATGAATGCATAAATGGATAAGACAGTATCCCCAACACTTGTCAGTACCTTTCAAATGAGCATCAGTCAAACACGAATTCTAAATGTATGTATCTTATTACATGTTAAACAGTGGTTACAATTTTTGGGGGGGCTTTTCCCTTTATTATGAAGTGGCAGTGGATAGACATGAGGGGATGACACGCAGCAAAGGGTTCAGGTCAGATTCGAACCTGGGCCACTGGGTGAGCAAGAGGCCTCCCCATGAAGGGCTTTGGCTTTTAAAGATGTGGGAAACTTAATTTATCTTTCACACTGGGGTAACTGTATTAATGAAATTATCACAGCAATAAATAAAATGAAAAGAAACCTGTGGTGGTCCCTACCTTCTTCTTTATGTAGGAGTTGGAGGCTCGGAGCAGCCTGTCAATCTCTGGTGCCAGATCTCTGCACATCTCAGCTGAACCCATGCAGGCCAGCGTGCACAGAGCCAGAGACTGCACATACTGGTTACTGTGAGATAGGTCACTGGGGAAAACACACAATTTGGGGCATTTTACTGAAATCACATGAGAATATCCATTCTCTGTGCAATATTTGACTTGGTCAGATTCTCTTTGCTGATGTTTTGACCCCAATTTGCAACAACTCTATTTACATGAAAGTGTACTATCATCAATTATGACCATTCAATTCCGCTCATTATTCTCCATGTCAAAACCTGTCGCCTACACTACCCACAATGCAACTCAACCACAGATAGTTTGTTTGCAAATGTGGCCTCAAGCTTCTAGCCTCTTGCAGAGATGAGAAGCGTGCTACAAAGGTCTGGTAAACTCAATTCTTTCCAACTCCACACTTCCAGATATTTTGCAGTCTTCATCCCCAACTGACGCTGCCTCAAGTGAAATCACTTAAGGCACTTTATCAGACTCCTTCTGAAGCCACTAAAAACTTTACACAACCTTTTTTCACATATGCAGTAATACATCCCAAGACCTGTAAACGGACTTTGATGTGTAAAATTGGTGGATTTCCCCTTTGATTGGATATGAACGCTAAACACGGTTAAAATAAAGTATTACTGAAAATAGAAATACTGATTCTTTTTAAATGAGATTTCAGATTTCAAGTTCAGGTGGCTACCCTTACTTCTTGATGGAGTTGGTGATGAGCAAGCTGGCATCCTGCTTCTCATCTAGCAGCATCATGGCTCCAAGATATCCCACACGCTTCTCGCTGTAGCGAGGGCTGGCTATCATCCGAACACACTCCATCTATAGGGAAGAGCAACAACTCCTTTAAACGTGAAGTTACTTGAGATACTGACACTACTGATGCCCAGAGATAAATGTTCTGCTTTGCCCACTCCAAGTGGAGGTCAGTTTCAGAGCAGCAGCCCTGGAGCTGGGAGGGATTCAGTGGCCCAGTTTTATTGACATAGGTTTCCAATGCTGCAGACTTTGCTTAAGGGAGTTAACAACAATAGGTCTAATGACACGGAAAGTCTGAAATAGCAAGAAGGACACAGCAGCAACATAACAAATACTATCATAGCTTATTTTGTTCAGAATGTAATTTAACAATGTGCTGTCTCATTGCCCTATGTATTTCAAGCTCCATCATGCACATTTTTTTGCAAAGATAATGTCTGTGACAGTGCTTAGGACATTGTAATTGGACATAGGGACTGGTCCACTATGTTGCACAAGGACAATTCAGCGATTAACTAAACCCAGATCATCCAGCTGCATGATGGTTTCTCACACTGCTAACCCCCTTAGCCCAAGCAAACCCATGACAGGCATTAGGAAAATCCCCTCACCTGACCAAAGTGAGCTGGGTAGCCCAACATGTGCACATAGAGCAGCTTGGCCAGGTTGTGCGATCGCCCCCCATTGTCAGCTTGTCTGAACTGTGCCCGGATGGCTGCACATTCCCTCTGGATGACACCGCGCTCCTCACACTGCGTTCTCGCTGACCTGATGGCCCGAATCATCTCCTGCAGGGGCACTGATGGAGACATGGCTGTGTGTGTGTGTGTGTGTGTGT
>NC_048418.1:6583686-6609895 GCF_013103735.1 Etheostoma cragini | reverse complement strand
TGTGTGTGTGTGTGTGTGTGTTTTATGTGCGTGCATGTGGTGTTATGTTAAATAATAGCAGAATATTAACAGAGAACAAATTACTTTACTATGCAGTTTTACTGTGGTTAGTTTCACTTCCTGTATCTGAAAAGCCTCCAGGTGCGTGTAACGTTAATGCAATGACAAAACTGTACTAACGTTATAATAACTACATCTTTAGTAACTATATCTTTAGAAGAACTGTTCTGTCTCTAAAACACACACCTTATGTGGCTATTTCATACATAGTTCAAACAACTTCAACTACGTTTCAAGTCTGTTAAACTGACTGCCGGTCCTGGTGACATACTGTGGTAGATAGCGCAATTTACTCCTAGAGCTGGCTTAATAGAAAGTTGCTGTCAATTACCTACCTCTATATAACTCATTAACGTTGTAAAAATACATTCAAGTATTAAATATATTCAAGTTAGAATGACACTCCCCGAGTCGATGATGATGGTCAGTGAAACGAAGCACAGGCTAGCCAAGTGACCGAACACAGCTAACCTTGTAGATGCTGTCAAGCCTGCTCAGTGAGAGGCTGTCGAGCTAAAGAGCTAGCTAAGTTAGCATGGCAGTCTGTTTATGTGAATGATATAACCTCCAAAATAACAACGTACCTCTACACTGTACAGAGAGTCGCCAGTATTTAAAAAGTGAACCGGTTCAACCAAGCCCCCTCCAATAGCCTACACGGCAGTAGTTAGTTGGCTGGAAACCCAAATATTGTGTATCCATGTAGTGTCAAAAGAGCCAAACATAATCACACGACTTCCTGCCACACCTTTCAAAATAAAACATACACAATGAATGCATTTATAATATGATAACATATTTATTTCGGTTAAAATCTGACAACGCTTAAAGGAATTGGCTGGATTTGATGCTTCAGGAATGCATCCTCTACTTGTTACTATGTGACATTAGACGTGTCAGAGCAAAAAAGCACAGGGTTAATCAGGTTAGTCACAATTGTGGGGACATGTCTTTTAAGTAGCCTTTGCAAGTTGTAGGGCATTGTAGTGTGTTGTTGTAGCGGCCTCGCTGGTATGTGTTTATTTGGAAACCTTTTGGAAACGAGCCAAGGCTATAGTTAGGAATTCAGAAATATTGAGGTCATGAATTTAACTCCTCCAGAGCAGAACTCCACCTGCCTGAGAAATGTCTGGCTTGATACAAAAACTATTATACACTATTCTATCAACATTTACAATACTAATTTAATTGTTCAACTTTATGTTCTTTCCTATTAATCACCCTACTCGAATGTCTAAACCCTGCTTTAAATTCTCTACACTTTTGAGGTCCACTAACTAGCTTCTTTCAGGCCTTTCACGGCATCTCATGGTCTACATCCAAATGATTACTTGTGTTGTGTTGTCATGGCAAAGGCAAGTTGCATCCTGTATATTATATCTCATATTATATTGTAATAAGAAATATACATATTTAAAGGAGTCTACATATACCCTAATTATTTCCTCTCATACCTTTAAAGTGATAGTGACTTAGTCTAATTGTACTACTCACCATAAATAGTGATAACAGGGAACTGCAGACTACAAATTGCTAAATTAATAATGGATAACTAAACTAGCAAAGTGTGCTGCCCCAGTCCTCCACAGACCAAAGTTCCCAAAAGCTTTAGGCTTTCTGTGTATCATTATCTTTACATTGCATTGAAAAATTATAGTTGTTTACAGTGGTTAACAAAATCTTACTAGTGTATAAATATAAGCAAGTTAATATGTGACCTATAGGCTGCATGAATTAGAAGTTCTCCACCAACAATCTCCAATTAATGTAACATTTGAGTAAAAAAAAAGGTTTCAGGCTTTTATTTGAAGGCACATTCATGTATTTCCTTTCGTATTTAGGGCAAAGTGACATCTTGACCCAGCTAGGCTTGTCATAGCCGCCCCTGACTTCCGCAATTTGATCGCTCATTGTGCATAGACTCCGCCTCTTCTACGTCAGGTGTTCCAACAGGTGGATGAAACATTAATGAGGGGAGCACAGTACCAATACCACCACGTCCGTTTACAGCACAATAAAATACATTAAGAAAATTAGGCACCCCAGTATCATTTAACAGATACCAAAAGATGTCAAACATAATTCAGGTGATTCAGGAGAAAAATCACAAGCTCTTTAGTCATTAGGTAGATGGTCACCATATGCCAAACATGCATCGCAAACGCACTTTGGGAAATTGGATTTTCTACCATGAGCTTTCTATTGATTAATAAATGAAAACCAATACAGCTGTGTTTTGATGTTACCTCTCTTCATGCATGTGGACAGTTCATTTTTTACTACTTCTTTGGAAAACAGAAAGCACTTCATCTTAAGAGAAATTTTTTACAAAGGAAAACATAATCCATCAGCAACCGAGAGATCTGGAGATCTAAGTGCAAGGGAAAGCTGATCTTAATTCTTTAAAGCCATTTCCGCAATAAAAGGGAAAATATTTGAATCAATAATATCATGAATCATTTATACTATTGGGTAAATAAAGTTTGAGTCCAATAAGAATAAAACCCATTAAACCATCTGGAAATTGTCATTTTAGTGTGACTAGAATAGGGTGAGATTATAAACACAGAGCTTGAACAATACATACAACGTGCATATAAAAATATCCACAAAAAAAAAAAAAACACTACTTCAGAGACCCAAACAGCAAACCATAAAAGACAAAACAAAAGGACAATGTTTAAATTCTACTGTGAAAAAGTGTCAAATGTCAATACTTCAGTGTTTCATTCATTCATAATGTAAGACATAATTCATCCCAAACATTTGTTCCCTAGCTACACATTGAAATGGGCTAGAAAGTCCAGTGTTGTAAAACAAGTGAATATGGATGCTACGTTTTCTGAGTTTTCTCCAAGTGCCTTTTCCTCCAAAAAAAGTGAGACATTGTCCGTTTTTTTATGCACATCAGACGTTTGAAGGCTCGTCCTCTCCATCTTTGTTTTGAGGCCCATGGGGCTCCACGTTGTCCTTCATGACTGGATAGACCACCAAACAGAGCTTTTGGCACAGATGAGTCAGTTTACCTGATAGTTGGGAAAGGGACAAAGAAAAACTCTTTGATATTAGAGTTAACGGTTCATGGGGAAATTTCTTATTTACACTTGTTGATATGTATCCGGATTAAAATACCATTTTATTTCCATGCTCTCCACTGGAGCTGGGTTCACTTTTGAAAGGAATTCTCTACTTTATAGAAGGTACAATTATATCTATAGCATATTTCCTTTTATTTGAAAAATACTTAAGTGAAATCGTATTTAAATTGCCCAATAACAAGTGAAGCAGGGTCCCCTTTAATGCTGACAAATGTAAAACTGAATATCTGTGTACTTTAACCTCTTAACCCATGTGTTTAATACTAAACCAAATTTTACACAATTCACTTTTGAACTGGACAGAACTTATTTTTACAGTCCATGGGACAGACTCACATTTGCAAGCATCTCAAAGTTGAAACAACATTTTTGAATTCAAGACCTGGCATCTTTTATCCAAGACACGCGGACGTTGCCTTACCAATAGTAAAATCACAACACTGCGGCTTGTTTTCCCAGTAGACTCCCAGGAAATATACAGGGACACCAGACATCATAATTGCCAGACCAATACCACAGACGACTGGCTCAGAGTAAAGGGAAAAGACCAGCAGGAAGGCCCAGAACAGCAAATAGATCACTGGCCACACCAGGCTCACCTGGAGGATGAGGGAGAGAGGGTTGCAAAAGAGAAGAGTGAAAGAAAAGTTTAAAATCACATGTGGTTTTATCTATTAAACAATTATTAATACATTTAAGACACATTTTCAATACCTTTCGTAAGGCAGTCAGTGCAGAGTCAATATCAAAAGATTTGTGAAATTGGATTGTTGGTTATGAACCAGAATTAGCAACACATTACAAGCTTGGCCTAAAAGTCAGCTCTGTAGCCTTCCATGGGCTGAGCCATATTAAGTATACTGTATGTATAGTGTAGTATTCATTGAAAATATACAGGGACCAAAATGGTTTTAAACTCTTGTGTTGTTACTATGCCCTTCCACTTGATTGTTAGTATAAATGGTGGCAAACCAAAACGCGTGTGTGACTTTACCTTGATGGGTCGATGCAGGTCGGGCTCTTTGATGCGCAGCACAATCTGCCCCGCAACAGTGACCCCATAGAAGAGGTAGTTGATGAAACCCACATAGTTTATGAGGGTGTAAATGTCACTGGTGCACAACATCAGCAGAGTTGAAATCAACTGAATGTGGTGAGAGGGGGGGGGGGGGATATTATCATTTCTGCAAGTTGAGGAAAAAGCGCACACAAAAGGACAAACGGTAGATATTGTTTTGTTTTTTTTGTTATTCTTTTGACTCACAGTAAACAGTAAAGCTGGGATAGGAGTGCAGCGTGTGACGTGGATCATGGCCAGCAGACGTGGGAGATGACCTTCCCTCGCTCCGGCAAAAAACAGCCTGAGAGACGGAACCAAAAACCGTTCAGTGCTGACAGCAGAGCCTGCTGGTGCGTGCTAAACGTGTGCACTTGCCAGCTGAGAGCTCAGGAAACACACAGTTCAGGTTCATACATGGACCAAAACAGGAGTACAATGGCTGCAGTACTTTGGACTGCGTTATTGGTAAAGTGGGGTCATCTTACCAGAGTCAAATATGTTCCTAGAGGAATGCGACTTTCTATTCCGTCTCTTACCCTACAACCTGAAATCCAGCTTGTGGCCCTAGAGATGAGCATTTACAATGCTCATGCATTTTATTCCTGTTTAGCTTCTCATTTTCACCCTGCTCACAGTGTCTCCCTGTACATCTACGGGTATTGGGCTAAAATATCGGCATGGGAATTAAACAAAACTGAAAAAAACATGGCAACTGCAAAAGCTGTAATGAGAAGTGCAGGACAGAAAAGAGGGAGGGGGGGGGGAAACTGACCGCGATGACGTGAAGAGGGAGCCATTGACCCCCCCGAAGGTGGAGAGCGCAACAGAGATGGGCATAATCCATGACATAACTCCTAGCAATTTCTCTCCAAATGTCTGGGAGAAATATTAGGAGTAGAGAAGAGGAGACAACAAGTACACATACTTTCATAACAGCCACTAATCAAGACATTTTAAAATGGAGAGCAAAAGGGCGACAAGACTCAGCATTACAAGCTTTATGTTACAATGAGGAACATGGGTCAGGTGATCAATGTGGTTACAAAGACTAACACGCTTCTAGCTGTATGCATCTCTACAGTACAAGTTACTGTTGGTCCATTTTCTCACCACTGCCACAGCGTTAGAGGCCAGCAGCTCCTGCGGGCTCATGGCTGTGATGTACGCCACGTTGGCAAACACATAAACGAAGGTGACCACGGGGATAGAGATGAAGATCGCACGTGGTAGATTCCTGGGAGGATGGGAGACCAGATTGCGGTTCATGGTACATTAACCATTTCTGTGAAGTTTGATGTTGCCACAGAAAAACATCACTAACCTTAAATTCGACAAGTGAAACATTTCTTATTTACCTCCAAAAAAATACATATAATTCTTGCCTTTAAAAAAATATATATATTTTTTGTGTGTGTGTGTGTGTGATGCATTTGGTACTTATATCAAGTAAAAACTCTGGAAGTTCAATCAAAATTCAATCATTGCTTAAATCTTAACCTATCATGGTTTAATTTCTTGTTTTGGTAAAGATGTCTTTATACAACCATTTTTTTTAATAATCTTAACAGCACAAAACATTTTTAATCTTTTCATGTATTTTGTATTGCTCTTTCAAATGTGCATGTTACCTGTATGGATCAACCAACTCCTCTGTGACGTAGTTGAGGAAGTTCCAGCCTCCATAAGCAAAGGAGCCTTGTAAGAAGGACAAAGCTATCTGACCGACATCATAGTCTCGGAAGGTCTCAAAGGCGTGTGCTGGCTCCAGCCAGTAATAGTGACCTGGGAACAAAATCACACGTCCAGTTACATTGAAATTAAGTCCAACTTCACGAGAGCTACTTATTTACTACCACAATCTGAGCAGCAGAGGTCACCAGACACAACATACTTCTACAAGGTTTTTAAGAAGAAAAAAAAATAAAAAATCTTTCTGTTGTGATTATTGCATATTATACGCAATTCCTTCCTGGCTTTTTATTATAGTTGCAGAAGTTTAATGTGTTAACTACATATTTCATCTACAAAAGACATATTTCTGTTAATACCAGATCACATAATGGGTCAGATGTGTGTGTGTTATAAAGTGCTATGAGGGAATTTATTCCTTCTATCAGGTTTGAATCACAAATCCCATGGGACGCCAAACCACTTCATATGCACTGTATAGCCTACTACTGACTTACAGTGAACGCTACGTCTACCTCAGAGTTAGAATATAATCACTAAACATCACAATGAAAATGTTGAGTACCTAATCAGACAGTTGCCTCATGACAGTGAGTTACCCACCTGGCCCGTTATGAGAGCTAATCAGCACATATCTACGTTAATCAACCACCAGAACTGGACTGTGTGTGTGTGTGTGTGTGCAGAGAGAGAGAGAGATTTTATTGTTGTCTTTTTTGTCAACGATATTGCATGTTGATAAGTATTAAGTATGGATTTGATTCACAGGAGTACTTTGGCGACGGCAATGTTATTTGTGTTAGCAGTAGGCCTACACTTTAACCAAAACCAGGGTGTGTCGGATCAAAACTGCCATTTCTGGATAGCTCAGTTGGTAGAGCAGGCGCCCATATTTAGAGGTTCACTCCTCAATGCAGCAGGCCAGCTATGACCATGACCTGCGGCCCTTTTCGCGACCCCCCCCCCCCAACCTTAATCAACACAACAGTTGCGTTGTTCCTGTCAGCTATCTGCTGCTGCTACAGGAACGTGAAGAAAAGTTTGCTTGGTATATCCAGCAATCATGTGACATTAGAATCGGCAAAAATAACCCCTCCAAGAAAGAGACAGACAGAGCGAACAATACCTTTGCATATTTGGACAGCACCCATGACTATGATGAGACCCAAGGCAAAAAGCTTGCCAGCGGTGAAGATATCTTGGACGCATGTGGCCCAGCGCACACTGTAGCAGTTCACCCATGTCAACAACACTACAGGGACAACAAGAGAAAAGTTAGAATGATATCTGTTGTCATGCAAGGGATACAATTGTTTCATTCCACTAACATACAAATGTTCCTACAAATAATATGCTGCAATCTAAAAATGTAAAAAAATTGACACAAGCATGCAACTCCAGTAGTGAATTTCATCCAGCCACGGAAACAGGTGAATGTATAATGCAAAAATCCTGTGCAAAAACATTACAGTATTGCAAAGCATCTATAACTTCAGTCATATCATTCATCAAATTGTATTGGAGTTTTTCCCTCCATGTTAAATATTTGTTTGACCTTAAGTCATTTTGTCCCATTTTAATAGATTGGTCTAATTTAATGAATTCAAACCTTTATGACTTATCTTCAAGATCGGCAGTAGTGAACTACAGAAAAGCTTGTCTTGTGGTTGAAATACTAGGGTACAACAAACTAGTGTCCAGATAAGATACATCTTAAATTCAGTAGGTTCTAACTGGGAATCACTGGAGGAGATTATGGGTTGCGAAAATTACATTTGATAAGTTTTGTTTTTGCAATTTCTAACTAAGGTTGGGTACCACCTACTATTGTATGGACAATGTGGTGACAAGACAGTTATTTGTATTCTGACAATGTGTTTGGAACACATGTGAACCTAGTCCAAACGTTGCTTTGGACACTTTGGAACAAGTGTTACTATGGATTCCGCCTTTTCACCTAAATTAAAGCCTGCTCCAGTAGAACTATAAGAAAACACCAGCAAAAACTAGCAAAAAAGCATTTGTATGACCAATCTTAAAAACACAAAACAGTGTTTCAATTTAACAGGCAGGGTAAAAACAGTTTGCTTTAATACTTGTACACATTAAGGTAGACTCCAGCAATTTAGTATTGCTCTATTATGACTTGTTTAATTTGTCACTCACAAGTTCCCAAGAGTCTACAGCCATGCTAGCAATGTTGTAAGGCTGTACTTGAAGCCAAATGCGAAAACACATTAGTTTAGAATGCCAATTCATTGTGAATGTGATCATCCTAATTATTTACATTGTTTTTGAGATATTTCAGCCTGGACCACAATGGTTGGCCGACAGACAGATGGACGGACATTGTCATTGCAAAAAATATCAATGCAGCATAGGCAAGGATATCCTGTTTGTATCCTGTAACTAGTATTGATCAAACTCCTATACAGCACATAATGAAACTGATGAATTATTAATACAGCATATTTTGTTACCTGGTACATTAAAATTCAGTTTGCAACGCAGGCTCATTGTTCACAATTTGTACCCAGCTTGTCATTAAGCTCGAGCTTACTGAGATTACTCAAATTATTTAACTTTAATTATTTTTTCAGAGTTGAAAAAGCTCCTCCAGTCACACAAGACATTATAAAACTGTTTTACAAGCTGGGATGTACTCTTGGGAGTGCTGCATTTGGTGTGCATTTGCTGACAAGCAAAATAGTTTTTGCACAACCTCATTCACTGCCTCTAGAACACACTAACAAACAATTAAATCTGCCACTTATAAGGGTTTCTTTTGACAGAGTTGCGCATCTTTGAGAAGAGTTTTGACAGAATACAATACATTTACCATGTCTGAAATTATTCTTTAAAGTGGGCTTTTAATGCTGTGTCATGATCTGTATCTGTTAATGCACTAGCCGGAACAAATAGCCATTTAATCATCAGTTTAAATGTATGACTTACTCAGGCAGACACCAGCCAGCAAGCGTAAGCCGCTCTCTGGGGGGAGGCAGGAGGGGAAGATGGGCTGCAGGACGTAGTTTGAAAAAGTGAGAGCAATCACAGCCTGGTTAGTGGGGTAAATAACCAACACTGCAATCCACAGACGCAGAAACCTGCAGACAACAAGAGTGGGAGTTACTGAGACATAGCAACATACCACACACACCACAGTCAACAGCTCAGCAGTGTGAGAGCATGCCAGCTCTCGTTACCGCAAAACGTAATTGGAAAAAGGAAGTTAAGCATATTAGCGAAGGGCATTATAGAAATGCACTGGGGCATTGTTGATAAAGACAAGAGTAATGACTGAAACTGGGTCAGTGACATTCTGGGATGCTGGGAATACAGAACACAATACATTAGAGAGGATTTAATTATATGGTGAGCATGGTTGTGGAGGAGGGATGGAGACGGGGTTGACAGCAAGTTCTATTTAATTAAAACAGGTCTCCCCCCCAATGAGAAAATCCTAGTTAACTTGGTACAGTATGCATTGTTTCAACACTTTACTCAGTGTCGCTTCCAATTTATGTAGAGGCTCACCTGTGGCATTTGATTGGCTTTTCCACTCAGTCATCTAAATCAGATTTTTAAATTTTACACATAGGGGCTTTAATCTGATAGTCCGATAAATAGCATTTTGTTCTCACCCTGCCAATCCTCCAAAGATGTCCTTGACATAGGAATAGTCTCCCCCTGACTTGGGAATGGTCACACCTAACTCTGCATAGCAGAGAGCACCAATGGCTGTGATAACTCCAGTGGTAACCCACACAATGAGGGCCACACCCACGGAGCTAGCATTCTCCAGGACCCCCTTTGGACTCACAAAAATCCCTGATCCAATGATGTTGCCTGAGTGAGGGGCGGAAAAAAGAAGACAGGTTAAGAACCAAAAATCAGACAGACACAGGGTTGAATGCTCAGGCATATCAATGCTAGATTTTTTATTTTTTTTTACAGAAAATAAATGACCTGATCTTGAAGAGACAGTTAACCAAGATCAGGTAATTTCTTTTCTCTGCGGAGTAGAAAAGATTATCCGTACTTAACTAGCATTAAGAGAAGTGACCACATCACAGCAATTATTGTTTCCCTGCACTGGTTACCTGTTAGTTTTCGAATTGAGTTAAGATTTTACTGCTTGTTTTTAAAGCCCTTAAGGCTTTGGCCCCTGCCTATTTATGTGATTTGCGAATTCCATATGAGCCGGACCGCTGCTTGAGATCCTCTGGCAGGGCCCTACTAAAGGTTGCAAGATCTCAAATTGCCAACAAAAGGTGACTGGGCTGTTTTTGCTGTCTGGGGGCCCTCAGCTGTGGAACTCCCTGCCTGAGGATCTCAGGCTAGCAAATTTAACATCTCACTCACTTGACTCATTTTTATGGCTCTCTCTTTACCAATGGTATAGGATGACAATGGTAAAATGTCACACATCTTCTGTATAAAAGATGCATAACATTGCATATATTATGCTCATCAAACAGCATGAAAACAAGCTTAAAAGGCACTCAAACTGATTTCAGACTATAAAGGGAACAATACAACTTCCTGTCACAAAATTCCCCATTTCCTGTAGGGCTCATGTTTTGCATCTGATACAGAATTACCTTGGACTTTGTGTGGGTTTCTTCTGGGCTGCTGCTCAGTCTAGCCCTGGTCCACAGTGGATTTTCTGTGCATGGCACACACTACTCGTTCATATTATTATTGTTTCAAGCGCTATAATATGATTTTTTAGCGGCCTGATCCTGCACTTGGGACTGGCTGAACAGGTATCCCATGTCCCGAGGAGTACTTGCCACATTGTGCAGTTTTGAATGTGTGGCGACAACTTCTAGGAAAACAACTTCAGTTGTCACTTACTGGATGTATGGGCTGTTAGGCTTGGATTAAAAGCAATTATGCACCAGTGACTAAAATTAAACACTTGAAATCCAACGCAGCAAGTTTAGGAACAGAGACCGTTACAAGGATTATATAATTTTTGAAGGATTAAATTGTAAAATTAATATGGCTGTCTTTTTTGTTGATCAAATTTGGTTAATGTTACCTTTTACTTTTTAAATATGTGTATCATGTTAATTTGACTAACAATACAGGTGAACGTTATTCTTCAGATGACACTTATTTACTCATTAAAATCCATCCATCATACTGAGGCTGCTTCTTGTCAATAAAAGCAACCACCCAACCATGCTTAAGATGGGGATGGGAAATTTGGTCTTTAATATTGGATACCATCATTAGTGGGATTGCTTTTTATTGACATTTCTTTTTTTTCTCTGCATGTATGGGAGGTAGGCCCACAAAGCAGGTTTATTTATGTGTGTGTGTGTGTGTGTGTGTGTGTGTGTGTGTGTGTGTGTGTGTGTGTGTGTGTGTGTGTGGATCTGAGTGTCGCGCTTTCGGTTTACAGCCACTTACTCAACTGTTATATGAAATTAATTATTAACTTCAGAAAATTGTGTTTTCTTACAATCTTGTGGGAGCTTCACTGCGTGGGGGTGATACTAACACTTAGGCTACATCCCATGTATACTCACCGATTATAATGGCACAGGCACTGACTAGGCCAATCTGTTTTTTCAGAGCCACCCCAGAGTTTCCTCCTGCATCTTTCCACACACCCGAGTGGGAGACATGGAGCTCCGAGTGACTGCCCCCGCCGCCACCGCTGCCGCCCCCGCCGCCGCTGCCCCCCACGCCGCCCCCGCCGCTGCTGCGCTTCCTCGGACCCACGGTCATCCTAAAGTCCTGTTCAGCGTGCCCCCTCTTTTGTGGGCAGCCTCCCTACAAAGCCTACCAAAAATACAGAAGTTTTTTTTAACACATCCACAACTCATCAGTTAAAAATGGCCTCAACAAGTGTGCTCCTTTTTCCACTTTTAGATGTTAAATTACAAGTTCAAAAATGCTCGAGGGCAGTTTTCGTTACACTAGGCCCGTGCTAAAATTAGAAACTAGAATTAATACTTCGAAGGGCGGCAAGATGAACAGCATGTTTAGCTAGTTACCACAAGCCGACTAAATAGTTTGAGTTTGTTAAGCAAAATGAGAAGTATCCTAACGATGGATTGAAAATTCGTAGAGCCATATGTGGAGTTCGAATTCACCATTCACACGTCTTGCGGAAGGAACAACCCGAGTTTGTTTCCTGTGTAACAGACAAGACTGTACACTTAACACATCAGCACTGAGCACGTGGTCTTTGTTTTGCTGTAGGTTATGCACAACAATTCGGCAAATGAGGACCGACCTTTTCAGCAGCTGTGACTCGAACCCCGGACGGACTTCATGCTGGGCATCACTCCTGTAGGTTAGCCTTGGTAACACAAGACCTCCAACTGACAGCCTCGATAAATAGAAACGCTGGTTCTTTTACACCAATCGCAGCCCAAATTGTCAACACGTCTCACGCCCCGCCTTCTGACCCTCAGCTCCGTTTTTGCCATTGACATTGTACACAATCTGAAGAATCACCAGAAACAACTACAGAAGACTTTAATAAGCTTAATGTAAAAAAAAGAGAAATTGATGTAGAACTTCAAACACATTACAAACATGCAAAATACTGCTTGTTTCAGATGAGGGTTCAGGACAGTCCTAGCCTACATGCACCAGTTTTGGGATTGCCCTATGTAGCTCAACTGAACACTAAATAAGGTGTCTAACCAACAGTTTCTTAAAAATTAGGTCAAATTATAGCTTATGGTTACTTTAACGTGTAAGCTTATCAACTTGCTGCAATTGCTTGCATACATTTAAGTACGCTAAACACAGTGTAGGATCTTACATTGATGAGTCTGTCTGCATTTTCTTCCAAAATTGCTTAAGCAGGCAAAAAAAAACACAACACTTACTTTTTGATCCCAGTTTCCCAGTCCAAACCCATGAAAGAAGCATGATAAGACCTGACGGGGTGTTTGTAGGCCTACACTTCCTGTTTTTGGAGCAAAAGAAGAATGATTGACAGTCTGCGCTCAGCTTCAAACAACCAGGTTAAAAAGAACCAAAAAAAAACAGAAATCTTGGTGTCGTCATGGAGTCTGACCTGAATTTTAACAGCCACATTAAGACAATTACAGAGTCAGCCTATTATCACCTTAAGAATATATCAAGCTTTAAAGGACTTATGTGTCAGCAGGATTTGGGGGGTGGGGGGGAGGGGGATGTGTCAGGAAGTGGTGTCAGGCTCCAGAAACGCTCATGCTGGCAAACCATCACATTGAGCCGGATCACTGTCAGCTGTGATTAAAGTGCATATTATACTGCTTTTAGTTAAAATGATTTTGACCAGGCCCTGATGCAGAAATACATACACTAATTGTTTCAAATATAGATCTAGAAGTGCTGTGGAACAAGGCCCCTGAGATAACTAAACTATCTCAGTAGAACTACCACCGCAGCAAAGTAAATTTATAACAGACCTCCAAGTTGTCACTCCATTGGTCTACTACATCCCATTAGGTTAGAGGAGGGGAGTATACTGTCAATTTTGATTTCTTGTGGTCCAGGAGATCATCTTTTGAGGGTGCAGTCTACTGGACAACTCCTTACAGCTCTAAAATTATTGAATTATTTACAAACATTTACATTCTGATCTGAGGATGGTGGTGCCAAAGAAAGTACAGAGAATATGGAGAACATTACAGTGTTGTTTTTATTAACATTGTTTAAACATACAGAAACAAAGCAACAAAAAGGTATGAAGGGACAGCCCAGCCCCTCCCCCCCCCATCATGGTATGTGAACTGATCCTAACCTTCCTCCGACCCTCTTGTGTTGAGAATTGTGTTTTTATCAGTATGAAAGTATTGGTAAGGAATGTGTTTCATAAGGCAAAGGTTCTGTTGGATCAAGTGTACATGTATATCTGCAACACCTGCTCAGAACAGAAAAAACACATTAAATATAAACCAGTGGCGAGGCGTTTGACCTGACCATGATGAGCCAGTGGCACAGCAATAATACACTGTGTGTGCAGGTGTTAGACTTCTCAAAAACTGGTTCGTCCAATCAACTTCTTCATTGCCGGGTGATTTTAAAACCCAGATGCACACTAGTGGATTTGCATTACAAGTTCAGGTTTTATATGCGTTTATAAAAAGAGCCTTTAACTGCCACCAGATTTAACAGAAACGTGTGTGTATGTGTGTTGGCGGGCGTGCTGATGAGTCATCTTCACAGGCCGATTGTGTAGGAGCGTCCTGCTGGATTATGGATGGCGGAGCAGGAGGGCTCGGTCACGGCCCATTCATACCACACCTTCTTCCCGTTGTTACAGCGCCAGAATCGCACTGTGACATCATCATCCCGGGATATAAGGATGGGTTGCTATTTGACGGAAGAAGGATTAATTAATTAATTTAATTAATTTGTGAATATAATGATGTATACTGTTACATTTATGAGGCCAAAGTGTTTTATTGACTGGCTGCTTAACTTACTTTTAGGGGGAAGAGGATGGGGAACCAGGAGAACATTCCAGGTGAATGCGTATCTGGTTTTATACCTGCCACAAACACACAATATGAACATTAAGATTCAGATTTAATCTTAGCATAACATGCTCTTTATAAAAAGGACTTACTGAGGGTGACATCTTTGTACAGAGTGGTCTCAAAGTAGCCAGCAAAACCATGGAGCACAGAGTTACAACCCACTGAGAATCTGAGGCACTGGTACCGGTTATTGTTCATATCTGAAAAAAGATGTGTGGTCAACATTTTCAAAGAACAAGTCAATACAGTAAATAACTTATCTACAATAAGACATAAATAAAAAATGTTAAGTAGAAGTGAAATTAAGTTACATTAAGACATTAGGTTATAAAAAGATTGTATCAATGGACTGTACAAATTCTATTTTAGTGCAGTGTACAGTACGAATACAAGTAGCAGAACAATAGTTTGAGTTTAGTGTGTTTGTGTCTAGTGTGTTTGTGTCTACCTGTTGTGGGGTGTCTGAAGGTGAAGCACGCTTTGGGGTCAGCCAACTGGTGGAAGTTGTGGAGGCGCACCACGTAGGGCGTCTCAAAATGGCACTCTGGGTCCTTGTCACGTTCCCGGCAACCCCGCACTTCATTGTAAAGCTTGGAGGAGGACAGGGGAGCTAGGAAGGACGTGTAGGAACAGGGGATGCTCACTCCATCATCTGAGTGACAAGACCAGACAAAGAAAGGAGGAAAGAGAAAGTGATTTGAGATGCAAGGAAGCATGGAAGGTAATGGAGGATGACAAATGCTTTCCCCTTAGGTTTAATGTGGCAAACAACCGAGGATGCTCTGCATTCAATGACTCTGCATTTACAGAATCTACCTATGTAGTTGATAGTCTAAAAAAGGGAAACCAAGGTAGTTCACTTTAACCACACCGCTGAGGTACCTTTGAGAAAGTGCTGGGCTCCATCTAAGCACTCAGGAGAAAGTTCGTTGTCACCAAATGATCCCAGCAGCTCGCTGACGATGATGTCAGCTTTCTCAGGTGCTGCCCAATCTCGCATGTCACATGAAACCACTGTCACCTGTTCACCCCATTCCTCAAAGCGCCAATTCTCCAGCCTAACAAATATGAACAGTTCAAATGGTTGTGCATAGAATCAATACCACCAGCATTTCAAAATGTCTGGGCTCTACAAATTGATTTGGATGTATTCAGATGACAACAGTATTTGCCTGTGAATATTTCCCCCCACTTTTGCACAGACATGAGCTTTGACATATATTCCACTTACGTGATTACAGCATTGGGGTTTTTCTCCACAGCGTACACCTTTAGCTTCCTGTCGGCTTGTCTTGCAGCGCGCAGAGAAGCATTGACCAGGGGACCCCTACCTGCTCCCAACACCATCAACACCCTGTGAGAAAGAGACATTTTTGAGACCGCCGGACGACCCAATCAGGGAGTAAAACTGGGTGTCTGCGTTATCATTTGCCAAAGGTCTCAAGACTAAAAAGAAACCCCAGAGTTTTCAAACTAAAATGGTGTCAGCAAAGTTTCCAAAATGTATCCATTTTAGGGACTCGAAAAACACTGGAGTAGTGTAGACGCCAGGCGTAAACATAGCAAAAGATTTGCGTTTTTACCGAAACCCCAACTGCTCAGGGCGCCTTCCATGGGCAGCCCCTTCACTCTGACATCTCTCCATTTGGTGCATGTATAGGTTATGAGCATGTGTGAGCAATTCAGGCCTGTGTGTAATAACAGAGTGTGAATTATAATTCCCCCTTGTGGGATTAATAAAGTATACATAATTTATTAAAATTAAAACTGTTTGTGGATGTGGCTTTAGTATCTCCCTGTTCAACTACAGTACACTATATTTATATGGAGCTTTATCAGGTGTAAAGTGTGACAAATTTATTGGGACTTCCTGCAGGATTACCTTGACCATGGACACAGGAGTCAATTTTACAGGATTTCCATTTTGGAACAGGATTTTTTTGGGGCAGTCACGTGATTGGGATATGACGGGAGTACTTTCGTGGGCTCGGGATGGGAGCGACAATTGATTCCCGTTTCACCCTCTAGTAGAGTGTGCAAAATGAAATCTCAAGGTGTGAATCACTTTCCAGACACTAACAGCAACTTAAGAATTCAAACTATATTGTTAATGTGCAGATTTGGGTACAGATACTCACTGAACGTTGGTGTCTTTCTGCTCCTCTGGAACTCTGTCAAGTAGACATTTATATACAGCCTGTGGACAAGGAAAAAATAGCGTCAGTATCTTGTGGGTTTCATCTAACCCAAACTTCAAACTAAAACAAATGGTGCGAGAGCGCTACACAAGTGACAAATCTGTCCTGTCCGTACTGCTCTCCCTTCAGTTAAAATCATAAACACTGACTGTAGAGCAAATTAAATATTTTAAAAAGTAAGCTTAGCGTGAGAATTGCCAAGATAGCTAGTGTAACTATGCTACCATTCATACAGGTCTTGAATCTGCTACCAAACCAACAGGTCATCTATAAATCCTGAAACACTCCAGAGTAAGCTACACAATGAGCCTTCAACTTAAAGATTTAAACGCACACAGTGTAGGTGCTGTTTCCAAATGTACAACATAAATGTGAGAGATGTGTGTGATGTGAATGGCTGACTTCAGGGTTTGATGTTCTTACCTGTTGGTACTGGGAATATTTAATAGGATCCTTCTCAAACACTTCATATGTCTGAGACTCCAGGTTGTCCATGAGTGGCTAAAAGAAAGGAGAAAAAATACCTTCAGTTTACATCCTCAAATAGGTTCAAAATATAAAACTTCCGCTCCACCTGTGTGTCTACAACTTTAGCGGAGGCTGTTTTGACCACGGAGTTGTGAGTGACGCTATCTTAAAACACAGGGGAAAATCCCAGGACACACATGACTGTGTCCGTTTTCAGAATAATTGCTAAATACATGCGTTTGGAAACAGGATTAATTGGATTAGATTCACAGGATGTAGTAAAAAATGTTACATGTGTCTCTTATAAATGAAGAAATCCCACTAAATTGTGAGGGGAAATACTTTATTAATTGATTTGGGGTTAAAAGAAAATCCTACCAATGACTGAAATTAAGGAAAACTCAAGAATATATACAGACTTTTTTTTAAATATAAATTAAGCATTTTACTGTATACATTTTGGAGAATTGCCAGAATTAAAGTCTCACATTTGTGCATCTTGAAATAACTACTTTTTTTAAATACTTGAGGTGATGTGTAAAATAAATTTGCTTCATAATTTCTGATAATAGCTGATATTTTATTTTAGGACATCTGACTGATTACAGGCTCAAAATAACATTTTTAAATCTCTACATTTATAAACACGAGGTGCTGTAGACAATGATAACACCAGCATACTTCAGACGATTGTATTTTGACCATTAGACAATGCCAATTGTGGGTGTGACTTTTGACGTGTCATCCTCATTCATATCTATACAACCAGTGTGTTTCTAATTAAACCGTTTACTACAGCACAACATTGTTTTTAAGATCAGAGTTCTTCATAGATTGAGCCAGGAGTCAAAGTGCACCAGATTATTTGCATTTAACTCTCAAAGTGTTGTATTTTATTCCAGGGTAGCATGCCTCTGGACCCCATAGAGGGTCCAAGGTCCCCCCCACCAGTCTCACTAAATACTGTGGGGAAACACCATGAGCACTTCCTTACCTGGAGCGGAGACTGCAGGTAGTCTTCATAGCCCTTGGCGAAGAGCTCATAAGCATTGGGTGCAGGTCGGTTCTGGTTAAGGTATTCCAGGTACTGCAGGTAGGACCGGAAGTCCTTCTCGGTGTGGCGACTGGTGCCTGTGAAGATGAACTGGGCCTCCAACTGAGAAAATAGATTGTTATTAATTAAAGTACTTCTGCATTTGGATGCTGATTAATTTCACCTGAATGTGGAACTTTACCTTGAAAAGACTGAAGATTATTCTCTGATGGGCTTTTGACAGAACTGGGAAGCCCTTCTTATTAGTTAGGAATATACTAGTGGGAAGAATGGCTGCTTTGATAGGTTCCCCAAGCCACTTATCAATCACAGCGTCTGACGGCATGTCCGCTGCAACTTCAATAGCTTCAGGAATACAAAAAAAGTAAATTATCAGTAGCAGGCACAACCATAATTATTTCTTAAGGCATTGACTTTGCCCAGGCTGGTGCTTCACAGCATGCTCTCTTACCGAGACAGACCCTCTTGTTGTAGTCACAAAGGGTTCTGAATGAGTGCCACCTAAAAGGAGCAGAGGCAAGGAAACAAAATGAGTCAAGATTTCTATAGGAAATCAATGACAAAGACAAGTTTTTTAGCATACAGACAGCACCAGACTGCTCAGGAAGTGGGCCGCTGTGAAACTAACCAGCCCCAGGTCTTTTCATCAACACTTGCATCTTCGATGCAAGTGCTTGGTTCATTCTCAATCAGATCTTCCCGCATGTCCTCTGATGCCATCAGCGGGACACGTATCCAGAACTAATCAGACACAGGGGACAACAACATTGATAAATTCAGCTGTCTGACTTCTCTGCTAGACAAAAAACAATCTATAACTGCATGTAGAGTTTGTTAATACTGTGTCTTACATTTGAGGTGTGGTGTCCAGTGTGGATGTGGTTTAGCAGCACACGGGCTAAATTGGCACAGTGAGGGCCCTTTAGAGGGATCATGAAGACAGGCAGACCCAGGTAAGCTGAGAAGTTCAACTCCTGTGCCAAAGCCTGGAGAGAAACACAGGAAATGACAGAATGACGGGATAATACAAGGAGACAGATTCAGAGGGGTTGACATGAGAGGCTGGACAAGATAACTTCACTCATGCCATGACATTTTGGCATCAAAGATCCTTTTAAGCATAAATATTCAAACTGTACATCAAAGAAATTGTCCAAGTGGAGGAGCTTACAGCCTCTGAGTTTCTGCGCTCTGTCTCGATTTCTGAATCTGCGTCGATCCATGGAGAGAGCTTTCCAACAATAAGAGTATTCCAATCTAGAGAAAGCAAAATGGATAGTTAAAAAAAAGAAAACGCTCAACTGACTTATTACAGTGTCTTATCAATCCCTTGAGTCATCTAAGATCTCAATAATAACACACCAATATTATTGGCCACATGTTTTGCGAACCAAGTGACAAAAAAAAAAAAAAGCTGAAGCTAACATTTTATTTATACACCTGCTGCAATTGACTGATGAGTGGGGACAAGCTAAACAGCCAGCAAGTCACATAAATAATGAACAATTCAATTAATCCACTTTTGATACATTGATATCTGTAGCTTGAACTATGTCATAAAACTACGATCTAAGTGATTTATTGTGTCTGTGGAGCATCTAGGGGGTATAGTTCTCTTATTTTACAGGGAGCGTAAAATAAGTTAATGACGACTAATGCCTGATATGATAGAAGATGAGAGGGTAAAAAGACAAACCTCTTCCGCACAGCAGCAGGTCTGATCGGGTATGGGCACCGGCTCGGGATTTAGCGGGCTCCAACTCAAACTCTCTCCTGAACCTCGAGTGGAACAGGGGCATGCACAGGAAGTCAAACCTGCGCACCAAAGGAAAAGGGGCATCACTTTAATATTGATGATTTATAATGTCAAGTAGAGGTGAAACGCAAAACTGTTTAGCCAAGTCACTTACTACTAACAGCATAACCCATATGAGTATAACAAACACTTCACACTAGTATCAAGCATCGTTGTGATTGGGCACGTGCTGATAATTCACCGGCTAGCTTAGCAAGCATCACGCACTGCCATTATGCTAGCAGACCCACACACGCGCTTCGTGCTAGCAAAACAGCGCGTTTCTCTTGTAAGCTCACTTCGACCAAATAAAAACTTGCAGGGTGTAGCACTCTCCTCACCCAAGTTTGGCGACCGCAGCTAAAGTGTCTGCTACCTCCGGCACACAATTTAAATCTCTCCCGCAAGACACTCTGCTCCCCGTACTGCCGGACGCCATGATTTCAGCCGACTGAATGGCTATGACTGGGACCATCTGGGAGCTCCGGTTTACGAAGAAACTGACGCCATCTTGGATCTGCAAGGACGTGCATGCTCAATATGTCACTCGAGATGATGAAGACCCAAAATGGCTTTGCAAGTACATCAGTTGCATTTCCCGTAGATTACCGCGATAACTGTGCATCCACGGTTTTTAGTTTGTGAATATTGAAGTGGTTGTGTATGCCATAACCTTTTCTTCTACTGGCATTTAGGCTACCTGTCTTATTCTATTTTAGCTGTTTTTATATTCTTCTTAACTATTGTTTTTTCCTTGCTCTATTGTTTATGTGGTTATAGGGTGTATTATTGCTTTGTCAACAAAAACAGATTCTACAATATTCTCTGTCAATTAAAAAAATTGTCATTTTTATTTTCTAAATAAATTACGTAACAGTATGTAGAATCTATTGTCAGAATAATTTTTTCTTCTATAACTAATTTTGTTGTCTCTGGGCCATATTCTAGACACAGCATTTGTCAGAGGATCCTGCTGTTGGTGGTTGATGCTTGAAAAAGATGAAAAAGACATGTATGAACATGCACACAACTAGAAAGATGACTCTGTCACTCAGCAAAAAAACATGAACAGTTTGCAAAAATAGGGCTTCGCTTGATATTACTTTCACAACAGGTGAGATAAAATATCACTTATGTCAACTTAAATTGTTTTGAGATTAGGCCAAAATGTCATATTTGGGAGGGCTATAAAAGGGTAACAACTTTTCAGACTATATGTTAGATGAGAACGTGAGAGAAGATGTCAGCAGTTACCATTACAAAACCTAGTGAGATTTATGAGGTTTATGCAAAGGGCTTACGACAAAGATGGGCTCTGGTTTAATTTGTGTTTAAGTAGTACTTTTTGATTTTCTGGATTTTCTGATCAAGAATCTGTGTCTGCTTTATTATGGCTTTGGAAGACATTTGTGGCTTTGAAGACACTCCTGTTCATTGCAAGTGGTTTCCTGCCTCTCATTTCGAAGATACGGACAGATCTTTTAGTATGACTGACTTTGGATTGAAGAGACTAAAGAAAATTGGGAGAAATAGTGGGATCCCAATCCAATTCTTCATACCAACATTGCCAAACTCTGACCCTTTCAACCCCAGACCTTCACTCCATTTTCCCCCATCCAACCATTCAGTGACAGTCAGCAGGCCTTTCCCTCTGTCGCATGGGACAACAACCTTGGGTTTCATCTACCAAGGTGGGGTCATTGCAGCTGCAGACTCACGTGCCAGTGCTGGGGGACGTGTCGAGGGTCCAGCTGTTCACAAGATTACCCCTATTCACTCCCATTTAGTGGTCACCTCCTCTGGTAGCGGTGCAGATTGCATGCTGTGGGAGAGAATTCTGGCCAGAGAGATCAGACTCTACCAACTGCGGCACAGACGTTGCCTTTCAATATGTGGCACTGCCAAGCTCCTTTCATTTATGCTGCACCCCTTTAAAGGGACTGATGTGTGTGTGGCCCTGACATTGTGTGGCTGGGATAAGGAAGCAGGTAACACTGACTGTGTGAAGAAGTCAGAAGACTCATCCTTTATTACTGATTATAGCTCCTCGGCTGTTGTAAGAAGACAGGATGTCACTGCGATGGCACATTCTGCATCCTCTAACAGAGGCCCAAAGCTGATATATGTGTGCAGTGATGGCGCCCGACTGCAGGGAGACACCTTTTCTGTGGGCTCAGGCTCTCCTTATGCTTATGGGGTCCTGGATAGAGAGCTAAGGTGGAGCCTGAGTAAAGAAGAGGCCATCTCCTTGGCAAGAGAAGCAGTGTTCAGGGCCACTCACAGGGACGCCTACTCAGGAAACAACGTGGACATCTTCCACATTACAGCCCAGGGATGGAGCCAAAGAAAGAGAGAGGACTTGAAAGAGGAATATTATAGAGACATGGAGAGGAGGACAAAGATAGCTCAGGAAAGAAAAAGAGGGACCGAATTAGATGCTTTGGGATGAAGAAAAAAATTGGTGGTGTTTCAGGGGTGCTAAAGATTAAAAATAGTGTAAAGTCAGTCACCTCAGTTAATCCAATTTTGTCACCTAGCTAGAATAAATCTCTACTAAATGCATGTACTCAGGTGTGATTCTAGGATCAGACCTTTAGAGGGGGGTCCACCCCTAATAAGAGAGTGACACGGATACAGTGCCATGCAAAAGTGGTAAATCATGCTAAATCAGTAATTTCATTAGCCGATAATATCTGAGCATCAGTTGACGTTTTTGACACTATATACATAATGATGGAACTAAACCTGACACTTTACAAGTCACAGTAATAATGACCAATTTGACACAACGTTCTAACATTCAGCAATTTTAGTTGCTTACGTTTCAATTTGGGTTCTAAACTCCGCCATGAAATTACCAACTTCTTCTCTTTCTCTGGGGACTACCAACGTTAAAATTCATAACCACCCTCATGCTCTCCCTCTGACAGATTAGCTGGATAGATTAAGACTCAGCAACACAAGCACTTTGAATCTGTAATTGTTTCTCCTATGTCAAACTCTCACTTGAATTATGATTTTTAGGGGGGTTGGATGAAATGTAGGGGTGCTTGAGCCCACCTAAAAAGGGACTAAAATCGCCCATGCAGGCACTACACAATAGAAGTCCTAGTAGGCTAATACTACTCTTTCAAATGGTAGGCTAGTAGCCTTGAAATCTTGATATTGTTACCTTCTTCCGCCACAAACACAGGTGGCGCTGTGGGACTAACCATGACTAAATAAACTTTCGCACTAATACCAGGCGGAAGTTCATCGCTCATCAGACAATTTCAAAGATGGCTCTTGCTAGTGTGTTGAACAGTGATTGTGCGAATTTTTCATTTGAAAATAGTCAACCTTTTGGTTTTGGTTGTGGGCCTGGACAGAGCGGTCTGGGGTTTGATGCCACGCCGGGAGACGGTCTCAGTTTTTCCGTTAAAAACCCGCTGTGTGCCGGAGACGAGGATGGCGTCGAAAGAAAAATTGAGTTCCTGCATGGAACCACAACCTTAGCATTTAAAGTAAGTTCATTAGTAGCTTATTGTAGCTAGCTGGTGTTGTATAAATCTGTCGAATTGTTTAGCTGTCAAAAAGGCGTTTAATAATTAATTTAGACTCTAGTTACATCATGCTTGACGGTTTAGCTACATAATGCTAGCTAGCGCTACATCTCGAATGTTAGCATGGCTACAAACTGCTTTCTCATTGCAGATGTTCACATAACGTTAACGATTAGCGTTAGTCGTTACTGGCTTCAAAACCGACTCGGTAAACATGAGCAGGTCATCGTTATTTGTGGCCTTGGCAGTAACGTTACTAAAGTGCTGGTGTCATAAGTGACATAGCTACAGCCATTCGGCTTTATTTGAATGGGAAACAAGATAATAGTAAACCGCTTTTGTGCAGTCACGTTATCCAAACATGGTTTTTGTCTGGTTCTTTTTGGATCGTAACAGTTAACGTTAAATATATTAAAGTTGTCTTTAAATCAAGGTTATCATATTACGTCCAAAGGGAACTGGCGATTGAAATCACAATTGGTTAGATAGAAGCTATTGTACAGCATCATTAAATTTGCTCATCAATTTGGCATTTTGGTACAATTTTCTTTTAACCCAAATAAACTGTTTATGCCATTTAACTGTACACCAAATGATCTAGCTAATAGGCCAAAATCTTGTAAAAAATGCAAGTTGTTGATGTTTTCAGTGATGATATTTCCTGGCAGCTGTTTGTAACATCTATGGTATAAAGGAAGTGCATATACAAGTTTTCACCTTTTTTAGTTTCTTTTTTCACTTCTTAATTTTACTGTCATACTTTATGTTAATTAAGACATGGGTTTCCATACCAGATTATCTAAATATCAGAACCAGACATAACATTCTGATGGCAAAATGTTTAATATTTGGTTTCCTTAGAAATTATATTAATTATGTCTCTACTTATAATGCACTTATCAAAACAAAGGGCTTCACAAAAATTCTAAACACAGCAATGACCAAATTTAAAGTATTAAAAGAGCAACATACAAATTTAATATAGAAAAAAAACCTGTACATTAGAAAACTAGAATCAGGTGAAATCAGGGAAGGCAGTGCGATAAAAGAATGTTTTAAGCTTAGCTGTGAAAGATGCCACTGACTCAGACTGCCTTATTTCCTCAGGGGGACTCTTATCTCAAAAGCTCTATCGAGAGCATGTGATAGATAGAAGGCCCCTGTCTCAGAATGTCAAAGTATGAGCCGCGTCTTATGGGGATAAACATCTGAAATGTATTGCGGCGTCATACCATTTAATGTCTTGTAAGTCATTAAAATAACGTTAAACTTGAAGACGCATGTATGAAAAATATTGGTATCATTATTCAAAAACTAAAAACAGTAAAACACCACACTATCTCACAAAAACACTGTTGTGAAATTTCTCATTGGATGTAGTAAGAGAGATTAAAAAACAAAGTAGGGTCTCCTAAAGCAAAATTTAATATAAAAAGGAAAGGAAATGGGGTTTCTAAAAAGTTCAAGGCACATTTCTTATTTGTTCTGGGAAGATTTTAGACAAGGTGTACAAGATGATTTAAAGTGAGTCCATGTGTGTTTAAATTCCACTGAAAGAATAGGTTGGTACAGTCATTTTTTAATCAACAAGTTGAAAAGACTTTAGGACAGATTCCATAGCCTTACATTAACGGAGAATTCCGGTCAATTTCAACACATAGCTCTGTTTTTTTTGTATATTTTGGAGTGCTCAGTAGAGAGAAAAATGAAAACAATCTGTGCTGCCTACACCGTGTTATCCTCCTGCTAGATTTAGCACCCAACAGGCGTAAGCAGGGCACGTTATAAGCTTGTTTTAGCCTCTAAACAGGCTCAAGATGTAATTACAAGTGCCTAGCCATGTGCAGTTATTCCTTCAAAGTGAACACAGCAAATTTGACTGCAGTAGATGTGACAGAAAGGCATAAAAGTTGTTAATTCAGCCAGTGCACATACTCCTTTCTGTCACAGCTACTGCAGTCAGATTCACTGTGTTCACTCAGAAGGAACCACTGCCCATGGGTAGGCACTTGTAATGACTATTTGAACATGTTTAGTCGCTAAAAACACATTTCAAACGTGACCTGTTCAAGCCTGTTGGCTGCTAACTCTAGCAGGAGGATAACACCATGCAGGCAGCACCGATTGGTTTGGTTTTTCTCTCTACTGACACCACTCCACCACCAAACACCATTGTTGTCCAAAAACTATTAAAACACATAAAAGATCCATACTATTGCATTTGTGTGGCACATGCTTTCGTTACAATGACAAAACAGCCAGCTTTTCCCTCTCACTCTGTCAAACAAGCAAACTGAGTTTTATTAATACAGAACCACATCCCTGCAGTTGGTTTTGGTCTCTTCAGGGGATTTGTTGATGAAAAGAAAAGATAGAATAATGCCAACTGTATCCCTTAATCCCTGAGTGGAAGGGGGCGGGTAGTTGATGAAAACCTCCCCCAGCAGACATCTCCCTCTGACTTGCAAAATCTCTTGTCTTCACTTTAGTACGACACTGCTGTGTTGACTGTCACTTCAGTGATAGAGGATTTTGGAGGTAGGAGAAAAGGTCCTCCTCCTTATCCAGCAGCTTTCAGGCAGAGGCATAGCAGAACCATATATTGGATCTCTCTGATGGTTGTAAAGCAGCGGCACATTTCTACTTTATCTAGACAGGAATGAGAGGTAGCTTATAGGTAGTTAAACTGTACATACTGATCACTGATCCATCATTGACTGTTCCGTGTGGATTCCCCTCCTGCTGTA
>NC_048418.1:6546235-6583676 GCF_013103735.1 Etheostoma cragini | reverse complement strand
CTCCTGCTCCCCTGCTGTTTCCCTTCTCAGTTCCAGCATGGCGTTATTGTAGCGGTTGACTCTCGGGCCACAGCAGGCGCCTACATTGCCTCGCAGACAGTGAAGAAGGTGATAGAGATCAACCCCTACCTGCTGGGTACCATGGCTGGAGGAGCTGCAGACTGCAGCTTTTGGGAGCGCCTGCTGGCCCGCCAGTGCCGCATCTACGAGCTACGCAACAAGGAGCGCATCTCTGTGGCGGCAGCCTCCAAGCTGCTTGCTAACATGGTGTACCAGTACAAGGGCATGGGACTCAGCATGGGAACCATGGTGTGTGGCTGGGACAAGAGAGGCCCAGGTAAATACAACAGCGATATACTTACGCATGGTCTGTGTGCCAAAATTAGATTTCTATTTGTAGAAAAAAACAATAACGGCCAACAAAGTTGATTGTCTAGGTTTAGTATTGATGTAAAGAGCCACTTTAACAATTCACTTCTACAAACCTTTCTTTAGAATATATTCTAGTCTGATGAACTTTAACTTTAAAAAGATGTTGTACAAGGGCAACAGAAGAGGTTTGCAATGTGAAATCCGATTTAAAACCACACATACAACTACATATAGTTTGTGTGTTCTAGAATAAAATACTTTTTTGTTGCAACTAACAACTATTTTCATTGATTAAGCTGAAGATTATTTTCTGGCAATTGGTTTGTAAACCTCAGAATGAAAGCAAAGTTAGATCATTCAAAGGCAATTCTCCATGTTTTTTTTTTAACCTATAAAATTAAATAATGCTTTGTGTACAGAATTGACAATTCCTATGGTTTTCCAGTTACATGCGCTTTTTGGATGAAGTGTAAGTACAGCTGTAGTTCCCAGAGTTATCCACTAGATGGTACTGCAGCCTCTCTCATGCTCTGCCCCTCTTTGTACCTTACACCTTGTCTTTTGAATGCCACACAATGTCTAGCCGTACATCACAGAAGGTGTGCTTAAGGAGGCCGCCACAGTGACACAGTAATGGGAAATCGATGAGACTGGGACTGCGGGCCAGCGAGAGCGCGGTGGGATGATGGACGCTGGGTCCCAGCCTCCGACAATTGGGTCGCATGTATAATGCCCATACTGCTGCGATCGATGGCGGCTTTGTCGGAAAAAGCAGAGAGGGCTGTGTGAACAATGACATCCCGCCCATATGCCAACAAACATAAATGACATGTTAAATTCTGTGCAATCAATTGGGGAAATAATGATCCCTGTATAAGTTCAATAGGTGTAGGAGCTTTGCCATGGCCCCCACAATGCCAATGATTGAATGGCTAGGTAAATGTCATGTAAATTAAATCAATCGTGATTAGAAGAGAAGCTCATTAGCTGGCTACAATCATGTCAAGAGCACTTATTCCCCTAATGGAGAGTCTTAAGCTGCAAGCTAAATAAATTAAATAAAAGCTATGTTGAGGAGCTTGTCAAATACGACTCTATGTTGTAACATCAAATGTGTGTTATGACAGTTGTAATCAGTATAGTTAATTCTTAAAAACTTAATAGAGGCTTCGCTTTTGACAGAGAAAAGAGACCATAGTTGACTTCTCCCTACAAGGACGTGAAGTGTTTGCAGAGGCTGATTTGTGATTAAATGGGATGCAGCCCCATGAAACAAGCCCAGAATTGTATGACATGGGACCTCTTCAGAGAAGACCCATGTGGCAGTCAGTTTACAACCACTCCCAAGAGAGTGATGTAATATTTTTTTTCGCCTCTGTTCAACTGCTGCTCTTTTTTCACTCCTGATCCAGTGGTGAATTGTAGTGGAAAGGATAGATGACGGACAGACAATGACCCATTTGATGCTTGCCACCCTTCACCGCACCGTTCTCCTCTCCTACCTCTAAAAGCTGTCAGTCCAACCAGGTGCACCGACTCCTTAAGCACCTGTCAGTGAATTGACAGAGTGGAGGGAGTTTCTCTTGGCCGCCACTGCCGCAAGGCTCCACCATCCAGGCAACGTTCCCCCCGCTTCCGCTTTAAGTGGGATTCATGATTTATTTATTTTTTCTTAGCACTCATTGCCGCCTTCATGCGTCAGTGTTTTAGACCAATAAGCAATATGGCATGATTTGGCTCTACAAAGGCCCAGGTGTGTTTGAAAAGGAATTGATGTGGGAAGTGTCTTTTTGTGCTGCTGTGCTTCTATACTGGGACCTCCTAAAAGAGTACTCAACCACCTCCGTCAACTGTGCTACTCAACATAAGAGGCCGCCTTTACAACTCTATCTCCCTGCCTATTATGTTTTTAACGAATCCCTCACAGTTTTCAAGAGGAACAGACAGGTCTCACAATGGCAAATTGCCCCCATGCATAGACAGGCACTGGATGATTATCATGGCGAGTTAACGACAGGCTGAGGAAGCTGCAATTTGCCAGTTGAAAGCAATGGTAAGCTTCTTTTTTCAGGAAAGCAAGTGGCTCTCTATCCCTAATAGACTGTCACTAGTTTAGCCGAGGAACTCTGCAAGCAGGGATGTGCAATCTGAGGGCATTTGAAGTGTTTTTTAATATGGGAGATGAGCGATGGTTCTGGATATATATGGCAATTTTATATGCATGTCCCTGCGTTTCTTTCTGTGCAAGTATATTTTTCACAGGTTTTGCTTTTGTGAAGCGCTATGCAAAACATGCCTTTTCGCAGGCTGTCTTTTTACCATCTGCAGGCTGGTTGTGGGCGAGCACACAGGCTGGTGCTAGTCACCCGTTCCACGTCACTCTGGGTTCAGGCCTAGCGAGTGTGTCATGGCGCGGAACAAAATGTCTTGCATGTGTCCACAAAGCGTGGTGTGGCGCAAACCTTTCCCTCACAGATCTGTCAGAGCATTGTGAGTCTGCAGTGCACGTTGAGTCGCATGTTTGTCAGGTAGTTGCGGGGTGAGTGCGCATGTGTGGAAGGATATGAGCGCTATACTCGTCATGTCCACAGGATGTGCGTGCGCAGTTTTTTTTTGTTTTGTTGTTTGTCCTTGCTCTTGAGGTGCAGTTACCTGTACAGCCCGGGATGGGGGTCGATAGTTAATTTTTGGTGTGTTTGCAGAGATCAATAAGGGCCAGAGCAGGACCCCTGGGCAGGTGGCCCGTGCCGACTTTGTTTTACATGAAGGGGATGCAGCTGTTCATATCTGCCAGCCTTACTTCACTTGGAGATGTTGCAGCTGTTCATATTCTGTCTTGAGGACATGGCTTGTTTGTGTGAGAGCGGCAGTATTAGATGTACACCATCTCAGTTTTCCTGACAAAGCTCAAAACCTAAGTCGGGAGAATGAAGGATGTTTGTCTTTTTTTCGTCGAACACTACTCCCTATCACAGTTTCTTTTGGCCTCCTTTTGCCTTCCAACCCTTTTGACCTGGCTTTTGTCCTTCGTCCTCAGGGCTGTACTATGTTGACTCCGAGGGGAACCGGGTGTGTGGCGACCTGTTTGCCGTGGGCTCAGGCTCCATGTACGCCTACGGTGTGATGGACAGTGGCCTGCGGCAGGACCTAACTGTGGAGGAGGCCTGCGAGCTGGGCCGCCGCGCCATCTACCAGGCCACATACCGTGACGCCTACAGCGGAGGGCAAGTCAACCTGTACCACGTCCACAGCGAGGGCTGGACCAGGGTCTCCCAAGAGGATGTGCTCATGCTGCACCAGCAGTACAAGGATCAGGCATAGTCATGAAAGTCAAGAGCACAAAGGGGCCACGAAGTGGGGGAGAATACGTCTGTTTAGAAGTTTATTCTGCTATCTAATGTTAAAGATGTTCTAAAATGTCGGTAGGGTTGACACATAAATAAAAAGGACTGATGTGCCGATTGATTTTCACTCACATTACTTTGAAAATTACATTTTAACAATGTCAGTGAGCTTCACTTACCCTGCGCAGAGTATGTTTTGAGGGGCTGCAGAGAAGGGGCCGATGACTCAAACATGCTTTAATTCAGTGTGGGAGTAGTGTGGTGCTTGCCCTACATGCATTTAATTTGGATCCTACCCTGGAAAACTACATATTTCTCAATAAAACCTGTGATGTTCTTTTTTTCAAGAGCCTTGTTTTTCGTTCTTTTTTTCTTTATTTTTATTTTTTTTTTTAAGGCTGTATTACTCAGAATTTACTCTTTATGTAAATGCATAGTCTTGTAGCCTCATCGTCCTTTGATGTAGTGATTTTACCACGGTGTGTTTACATTTTAGTCATCTGTTCCCCCAGCTGTCGGGATTGGGAGGTACATCCAAAGCCTGCTTTGTCTCTTCTATATGTTCTGCGTTTATTAGCAGGAAGTAGCACTGTCTAAATAGCACCATTTAATTGTAACCACCAGCCTCAGTAATTGTGCCTCCTGAGTTGTAACGGTGTGTTTTCTTCCCCGCATTGATAATGTTCCCTTCCTTCGCTCACATTGCACAAATACGTCTTTTAATTGGAAGAGGAAATTTATTCTTTAATTCCTATCCGACACACTCCGCTTCTCAATGTGCGATGTTGTGTGCCACCCTGCCATGATGTTTTACAATGTTACGACCTGCGCTAGCAGTGTGTGCCCCTCCAGCGGTTTTTATGTTTGGGGAATAAACACTAATAGAAGGGACGGGGTAGGTTTCTTAAGCCGGAGCACTTTCAGTTTGTGGTTAAAAACTAGTTTCAGAGGGGACTAGTTAGCAGATGGAATAGAAATGAGCGTGCCTTGTCTGTGATGCTACTCTTGGTAAATGAAGTGATGGGAATAGCACCATCAGGAACTGACAGTGACTTTGCATGTGCCAGGAGATGTGCTAAAATGGAGCAAATGTTGATAAAAGCATGAAGGGTTTGTAGAAGATTTAACCATCCTGCTGGGTTAAGGAGATAAAGGAGTGACTTCACTAATGTACTGAACATGCCTCTACATTATATACTCAGTATAGTGAATAAAGACTAGGTCCCGGAGCACCATCAAGTATCCAACAGATCGCATTGTCATAAAGTAGGAAGCCTTGCCTTGAGCTTTTAGGGGCTGCAGTTTTAGTCCATAAAAGTCTTAATCCTATTTTTATTTCAGGGTTTTATCTGCACCACATTACACAAGCAACCAACGCATTCATAAACATCCCTTCTGTATAAGATGGAAGTGATCACGTTAAAAGAAATACATTTTTCTGCCCTGATCTCTCTTTAGGCAAGTTAATCCAAAATCTACAAGCTCTGATGTCAGAGGCTCTGTCATGTTTGTGTTCCAGGTCTTGGAACAACAAGAGGAGAAGCATAGGAGGATTAGGTGCTCATTTCTTATTTTTGTTCATTGGGTTAAAAGCTTTTAGGTTAAAGGCATTAGTATGCTTTGCCAAACAGCCTCAGAAACCCCTTTCACTTCAAACACACTTATCTGAATTTGGTAATGGGGGACGCAACAATTTTTGAAACATGTCTAGGTGTGAGAGTTAAGAAAATGTTTCTCTTCATGTTTATTTTTTTCATTTCTAACTTCTGCAGTCACTTTGTAGCCATGCTAGCTGCCCATGTATGGCAGTGTGTAGTCGTTTGGTCCACCAGTTCACCACTTTGCTCAACACTGAGTCAACAGCTTATTAGATGGATTGCTATGTAACTTTGTACCGACGGTCAGGGTCCCAAGAGGAAGAATCATACAGACTTTATTGAAACCCCTTTTCCATCTAGTGGAACTTATCAATAAACACTCTTGCCTCTAGACGTGCTCAGAAGACACTTGGGACCAGCTTGGTCGTCTGAAGCATATCGAACTATGAAAGGAGAATTCTGGTCGATCCAACACGTACCTCTGTTGTTTGTAAATTTGGAGTGCTGTCAGTAAAGAGAGAAACATGCTACCGTTAGCACCCAACAGGCTTAAACGAGGCAAGTTTTAAACATGTTTTTTAGCCTCTTAACATGTTTAAAATGTCATTTAAAGTGCCTACCGATTTGTAGTGATTCCTTCTGAGTGAACACCGTAAATCTGACTGCAATAGATGTGACAGAAATGCAGGAAAGTTGTGCCAATTCAGCTGTGTTTAGCTCTTGTGTTAATACTGCAAAGAGTGCTTCGGGACCGTCTACAAACTACAACAAAGAAACAAATTTTCAAAAACAAGCATATGCTTTTAAAAAAGAAAAGTAAGTGCTGTAGTACACCTAGCATGAGACAAGTTATAATTGAGGAAAGTTTAGAGACACTACCTTCTTTAATCATTAAATTGATAGCCTACATATTTAGTTTTATCTCTTTTCTGTAATGTAGTTTGTAGACGATCCCTAAGCTCTCTAACGACCCTCAACGCAGGAACTAAACAGCTGAATTAGTACAACTTTCATGCATTTCTGTCACAGCACTTGCAGTTAGTTTCACTGTGTTCACTCAAAAGGAATCACTGCACATGGGTAGGCACTTTTAATGACATTTTGAACATGTTAAGAGGCTAAAAACACGTTTAAAAGTTGCCCTGTTTAAACCTGTTGGGTACTAACTCCAGCAGGAGGATAACACGGTGTAGGCAGCACCGATTGGTTTCATTTTTCTCTCTACTGACAGCACTCCAAATGTACAAAAAACAGAGCTACATGTTGGAATCGACCGGAATTCTCCTTTAAGTAGCCTAGCTCTTATTTTGGTGATACGATTTTGTTGTGTGGATTTAGATTTTTAAACCTGTAGTTTCTGAGTGGCTGTTCCAGTCTGCCTCTTTGGCCCATCTAGTCATGTATAGAGGAAATACTTCTCACCTGTGTTTTTTTTTTTTGCCATGTTTGGACTCACCCATCCTGTTGGTGAGTGTGACCTTGGCATTGGACCAGCAGACAGTAGGCAGGGTGCTGCCAGTGGCACTGGTTAGGGAGATTGCAGGTTGTCAACAGGTGTAACTTCTAGTAAGTATCAGCTTTTAGAATATTTCCACAAAGCTTTACACTCGAAGCAAGATGGTGACACTATGGGGCGATGTGACAGAATAAAGAAAATAGCTTTCTTTTTTTGTGCCTAAATTAGACAAATAGCTATGAAAAAGATCAGCTAGTGATGTTTTAAGGTGCCAGCAGGATGATTTTCACACTGTGAGAAAATAACCCCTACGCCCACATTATGCCATCTGTCAGGTGGTCATATGTGTTTCCAGTCCCAGACACCAGATCCTATCTGAACACAGTCCTCTTGGTGCCCGGACAACCGGATTCGCACACACCTCGCATGTGAGGCGTTATTTCTCAGGATTTGGTGCTCAGACTTTATAATTGGATCTTCACAAGGAAAAACACCCATTGCAAAGGTGCGCGCATTTGGTGATTGAGTATCAGCCATTATTTATTCCTGTTGATCCTTTTTACCCTGATGGAAAAACAAATGAGAAGTCTATTTGGTTTGGGTAATGACTCCCGGCTGTCTGCCTCTTGTCCACCCCAAAGGCTATCCGGGTGTAATATAATCAGTACACCCAAGTCCTTAGATGCGTGCCAGTTCTGACAAACAACAAAGCTGGCGTGAAGATAATTGCGTTTGTGGTCCCTGCGCATCCTCTTCCTCGCTGGCGCAAGAGGCAGCCGCTGCCTCGCCTCGTCTGAGAGGTGCTGTTTTTCATCCCTCGCGATGACAGCCACACTCTTGTCATTCCCGCAGCGTGCTTGCCACTGCCGCCTCGCTCTACTCGAGACTGTTCTTTTTTTCCTGCAAACACCCTCTTCCCCAGCAATGTTTTTGGCAATTGCTTGCTTTTTTGTGACTCGATTAATTCAGTGACACGAATGAGTACAGCCCGGCAGTAAACAGTGCAGCCCTTGAGTTTTGTCCAATCTGAGTCTGTTCTCGTTTGTCCACTTCCCAGCAGGCACCTAGGAGCTTTTGCCAATACCACTATTGCTGCTCTTGATGATGATGATCATAAGGGTGATGGTGAGGATGAGTATGATGATAGCCCCTACTATTTGTGCAGACTGCCTCAAGAGGCCCGAAGCGGCCGTCTGTTTATCCCTTGTCATGACACCTGACTGTATAAATGGGGCCTGTCTGTTTGTTTTATCGTCAACAGCGCCAGGCCTTGCCTCCCAGGCAAACACAGACAGGGTCAGGGAGACTACAGCTAAAGACGTGGCAGTAAGAGCGATGGTGGCTGCCACGGTCACTTCACTTACTCCCATGTGGCTCCTGGCTTTTTATTTATTTATTTGCACTGCGTCCTTTAATATGTGGTGACTAAGCCCCTCGGGATGAAGAAAAGTGAATTTAGGATTTTGTTGTTTCGCGCTATCAATTTGCTTTTCCACCGACTTCTTGCTATTTTAGTGGCAATTCAGTTCTGGTTATGTGAGCACTTACATTTGTTTAGGTGACGTACCATTATGGGGTGTTGTTTGTCTTTTGCCTGACCTTACACAGTGGGTGATAACGCTTTACTTTGCTTCCATAACTTATTTGTTGGAATTTTAAATTGTAGGCTGTGGCGGTTGTCATTTTCTTGAATCACTGACAGGTATGCGGTACATCTACACTATAAAATTCAGCTTTCGATTCCACATTATTTTCCCTCTGGATGTCTCTGCTGTACACTTTTAAAAGAGGAGTGCAAAACTACAGTGTGCTTTTTATTGGTTTGAAGTGTCTCTCAGGGCTGCAGGCTTTTCGACAAGAGTTGCTGGCCCCAGCGGAAGACTCATCTCAAGAGGAACAACTCTGCCAGGCGTTGAGCCCCCCCCCCCTCTTTTCTCATTCACCATCTCTTATACCCCTCCATCCCTATTTCTGTTCCACATTTTGACTTAATCCCCCCCCTGCAGTTCCCTCAGCCTATTGCCCGCTTCCCTCCGGCCTGAGCTCACTCTGATCAATGCCACATCCCCACTAACAATACTAACAGGGAAATGGAGGCATTAATTACAGAGCCCAGAGCTTGTTACCCAGACTCAGCCCTTTCAGCTTCCTGGCTCTTCACTGACTCTGCAATTGTAATTCAGCTGGGGGCCCAAGAAGTGAGGCTAATAACAGAGGGTGCCCGTCCAAACGGACGATCACCCACTGATAGATGATCCGCTGGGCCGGACGTGACGGAACTGACGTGAAGGGGCCGGGAGTGACTACGAAGTGATTGACACAGCTTTGGCACTGGGATTATGTGTCAGAGAAATAATTTATTACTTTCTCTTCCGGAGCCGAGACGAATGCCAGAAATGAGTAATGACCTCTTTGAAGTTCAGCTTCTCTGATCGCAAACAATAGCCCAGGTTGTCACTGCTGTGGAAAAGACAGAGGCGATGGTGTTATGAGAATGAGAAGCTAATGGACTAAATCATGGAAATGGCATTTTAATTAAATATCAGGACCTTGCTATTAACAACGTTTAAAATAAATTAGAGACATTCTTACTAGTTGATATTGTTCCTAGTTGCAGTACAAAGGAGATTAAGGTAAATTGTTCTATCTTTTATTCATTGCCTGTCTTTTGGTATGCCCTACTATCTTGTCATCCTTTCTTCTACCTGCCATATTATGCCATGTTTTTTCCCTTGACGGTTGAGTGCAGATGCCTTGAGTGTCCAGCAGTTGGCCTCTTTTGAGTTATTCAGCCTCTGATGTATCATACACAGTAAGCACTTTGGTGGAAAGTAAAGGTTTGTTTGCTGAGCTAAGTCTCCTTTAGCATTTGCCACCATTCCCAATTTTTCCCATTGGTCTTATTCCGTTTACCATCTATCCCTCTATCAAGAACCTCCTATTCTATATCTACATCCCATTTTCTCCACTTTCCACCCTCTTCTCTTTACTTTCCCCATTATCCCTCCCACCATTCCTCCATCTCACTCACTGCCTCGTCCCCCTCCTTTCCTATTTTTTTTTTCAGGATGGATCTGCTCTCATTACATTGATAGCCTTGATGATTCAGTTGAATGGTGCATTCTCTCCCCGGTGCCTCTCCAAGGCCTTTGTCTGCAGCCAGCTCATGCAGCAGCCCTCTGCAGTAACAGCAGAGCAGCCTCTTTCTCGCTGGGCACAATGATGGCGTAGCACCTGCTACTCAGCCCTGCTGTGACCATGTAGAGATGCATGCTTTATTTAAAGAGGACTCTCCAGTTGTAAATGTTGATTTGTAGGGATAAGAAGATAGGTGAAACTCTGAGATGCAGTGAGGCACAGTCAGATACTTGTTGTGGGAGAGTGTATGTGTGCAGGTAGGTATGTGTGGGTAACTGTGTGGAATTATTTAATAAGAAGGATGAATATTTTTGCTTAACTGATTCATGTTTCTCAAACTGAACCAATTCTATATTCTATATCTATGACAGGTCTATGGTATACAAATTCCCTTTGATTTTAGCTCTAGCTAGTGAGTCCCAGCACTTCACGCTACCTGAACCACAACCAGAATCACCTGCACTGCAGCTGACTCTGGTTTGCCTCCGCTCCAAGTGACTTACTACCACCACTGCATTTATTGCTGAAATGCAAGTGGTGCAAGCTCAATCTAATGCTGTGTACAACTTTTATCATCCACCTTCACTCTCGATGCTTCCCCATCTGTATCTACACTCGTGAAATGAAATGCAATTCCAACACAGAACTTAATGTTGTGGTGTAAATGTTTACCCGATCTCTCTTTTAAAACAGAACTTGCACACAGCATACTTGCACCCCTTAAAATCCACTTTCCCCCTTTTCGATCTCCTTGAGTTAATTTAAAAGTGTACTCCACTGATGTAACTTTGCACTCAAATAACCCCATCAGACTTCCAATGAACAATTAAAAAGATCAAAATTGATTCAGCAGAACCAGAGATATTGGGAATTTGTACATACTGCATTCTTTTTCCTTGTAAAAAACATATACCTACATGACCCACAATGCAACTAGTTTGCAGACAGTTTGGAACTGGAGATGTGGGTTATGCTAGTAGAAGCCAATGTAACATTGAGGTGCATCACTTCTTTCACCAAACCCCCAGATTTTGTTATTTTCAATTCCAAACTTGCCGCAATGTGACTCATGTGACATCACTTGAAACTTTAGTGCCTAACTTTTTGATATTAATGAACGTCGGTTACATTCGAGCCATTGCCAAATGAGTTGCTTCAAAGCTAGCCCCACACAACTCTCTCTGTATTTCTCAGTACGGTTCTGTTCAGAAGATTGTGTTGTCTGGCGACATTTGCACGCAGAAACCAGAGTGAAGATAATGACTACTTCTGAAGAGTCCATCATGTTTTTTTAATGCTCTGTGTCCTCCTAGGCTACATAGCGCAGACAATTTTGTTGTCATTACTTAAAATTCCTCATGAGGGCGACACAAACTACACACTAGAGCTTTAAGGCAAATGATCAGATTTCCTGCATCTCCCTCTGGAGCCACAAAAGGCTTTCTACAACTTTCTTTCACATATGTAGCACTACTCCCCAAGTAAACTGCCCTTGATGTGTAAATTCGATGGAGATTCCCTTTAAACTTGGGAAAATAATGTTATTCATCACTGTCTGACGCTATCATACATACTCTGTACTGGCTTATTCCAACTCTTTACTCATTCATATTTAATAAGTGAAATATTAAAAGCCCAAGACTCCAAAATGTTTTGACTAGCCCATCAAATTAAAATATTCACAACGTCTTGGGCATCATCTTACATTTCACTCTAAAGTTGTGTTGGGTTGAACAATGGTTGGCAGCATGACAGGTGTTATAGGGGTGAAGGGTCACTCTCCAACAGGTCATCAATTCCATGTTGAGTGCTGTCAAAAAAAGCAGTAACTGGCTCTGGATCAAGCGTAAGGACCCCAACCGGGCAGCCAGGTAGAAACAGAGGGTATAGGTTCAGGCTTAGTCCCGACTCAGGGAGGAGAACGCCCCTGCCATGCAGGGCCTAGAAGGGAAATGTTATGGTATGGTATGGCATGGAGGGGGTGTACCTGGGACGCTGGGTACACTGTTGAGCCCTCTGAAGACGTCGTGGGCTTTAATCAGCGAAACGTCAATGGAGCAGGGTGCCCACCTAATGACCCTAATGACATACCTTAACCTCCTTTTCACAACTCCACACCGACTGCTACTGTCGAGAGTTTCCTACTAAAGGAATTCAAACATGTAGCTCTATTGGCTTTACATCAAATGGAAATATTTACAATGTCTTGGGGATCATTTTACATTTCACTGTAAAGTTGTGTGGGTTCGAACAATGGTTGGCTACACAGCAGCATAGATGTCGGTAGTTTGAGATTAAACTGGATGTGATCGGCTATTCAAGGCTCAGTTCATCCAAATTACAAAAAAAGTCCACTCTGCTGATGATCTGAGACATCGTATGCTTCTACCTCACTGAAACAGAGTTGAAATGTTGTTTGTGCTACTAGAAAAAAGAAAGAATGGTCTATCTTGGTTACATTGAATTATCTGCAAACCTCACTGTGAATAGTTTCTATTGGAATGAAAAAACAGTCCCATTGAAAATACAATACAAGAAAAAAAGTGGTCCCTTTTTCAACTCAGTAAGTGAACTGCCCAGAGAGTCAGCTTATTTCCAAAGCCAAAATCGCTCCACTGCACTTGATGTCCAACTGAGTGAAGTCCCAGAATGTACTGTAGAAAGCAGTGAGCATTGATTAGAAGGGACATTACTGCATTTCCTTTCCTCTACCTTCCCAAGAGATTTTAGCACAGTGTATTATCAAGGATACAAAAATGTAATCATTGTCAAAATACCTTGTAATAACGTTAAAGTTCTCTCTTCATAACTAGAGGGTTTTCTCAGGAAAGCTGATACGGCGGGGTAGAGGAGGACTCAGGTGCGGAAACAGAGCATGGTAGATGGAGTAAAAAGGAACAGGATTTATTTAAAAAACATGCAACCAGAGCGTGTGTGGGGTGAGCAGGTGACAGGAAGGGTGAAGATGGCGGCTACCAGGTATTCAAAAGAAGAGTGGAAGATCCAGGTGGGAATGAACAGATCCAGACAGACGCGGCAATCTTTGGAGAAGATAAAACTAAAAGGAGGTTACACTGAAGACAAGCAATGAGTAGCTGCAACAGGAGAATAATACACACCGATTTTGTTGGCCTGAGGTACAATACCAATACAATAATCTGGCGTTGAGTCTCTGGAGTCCATGTGCAAGACACACCCACAACAGACAACAGAAAAAAGGAAGAGACAAACAACTCAACACAGAGCTACAGCACAGGCTGTGACAAAGACAAGATTCTTCTTGTTAGACTTGATTTGATCTTTATATTTTCTGTTCAGCCCACCGGACTCTGAGGGGATGCTGCGTGTGTCGGTCACACGTAAAGTCCACATGGCTCTAAATAGGGTGCCACTTCAAATCAAGGTGACTTTGAAATGAGGGTGAGTATTGGGACCGAGCCCATTGCAGACTGATCATTCAGTGATATGTACTGTCACAGGGGTGGCCTACCATAAGCCACAGAGAGCCAAAAGTCTGCAGGCTTTCATTCCAACAGATCCCCTCAGCAGGTGACTGTGCTGATGAGTTCTTCCCCTCTACCTGACGGATGCTAATTAGTGGGTCTTTGGTTGAAACGAAAACCTGCAGCACGTGGTTGGCTACACTTGTACTACAATATGCTGTAGTAGGGAAAACCAGCTAATGTTATTAAAAATGCATTTGCTAATTAAAATGATAATTAACAGAAAGCACTTTTTCTTTTAAAAGAATTTACAGTTATACTCCTGGAGCTGTCTTGACATATCTGCAATTTGTTCAAGTTTTTGTTTTCCAATTGTGAGCAGCTCCTCTTTTTCTTTGTGCATTTCATTTATCCATCTATCCATCAACTGCACACTCAAAAATCAAGCAAATTTAATATGCACACTAAAACAAATGTCAGTATACAGTTCATAATTTAGTCTTTCAGTGTTGATGCAGTACAAAGTCAAATCTATGTTATAATTAGTATGCATTATATAGTTGAGACACAGCTCAGCGTTTAATCCTTCTCAGCGGGAGAAACAAGCACAGAGCAACAGTAGCCTTTATTTGAAGAATGTAAGTCCAATACTCAATCTCCTTTTAACTCTGTTTTGTTCTTCATTAACGTCTGAGGGCAGACAAGCCAGGTTTGATTTCAGAATTGCCAAATTGCCAAAAGCTGGCTGCTGTGAGCACATCCATCCCCAGTCTCTCTTTCTCTCTCTTTGTTGCTTGACCCCATTTGCTACCTACTAGTGAGGCACGAGTCACATTTTTTAATCAATCACCTTTATGTGAGCTAATCCGCACGGCTCAAACATAGCATTATAGTAGCACAACCGTCAGGACTGAGGCACAGGACCGGGCGCTGTGCTGCTCTCCAAGGTGCTGATCCTGCTGCCGGGAGCAGCTGCGGCTAGGGAGCTGTCCAGAGTGCTTTCTTTCTCCCTTGGCCACAGTAGTGGAAAGATCCAGACTGAATGGACAGACGAATCGTTCCAAATGGTGTTCATTATTGTTGAATTGCAGCAAAACAAGACCCCTTCCTTAACGACATGAACTCTGTCTCTCTCTTACACACACATTGTTACCACAAACAACCCCTTTCACATTTAACATGGCCATTTGAGCCATCGTTTGTGTAAAGTATTGATTAGAGAAGCTTTAAGGTAAAATCCCTAAAACATGTTTTACATTTTTACACACCTTTCTCACTGTGGATGTTGTCATAGCAGGAACATCACATGTGGACCTAGTTATGCTATTAAGGGGTTCATTTCATTGAACTGTGTCAGTGGGCCGTTACAGAGAGCCAGCGTGCACAATAGGAGAGCCCTAGAAATGGAACACATAAATGGTATGCAGCTGTCATTAATGTTAGTAGTAATGCCTGTGTGGGACAATGTCCACTCTGGGGGGGAGGGAAGGGGGACATATTTTGTTTCACAGCAGGGGAAGTGCAGGTGAAACTACTAACATTAAGAAGAGCTGCATTCCATTTAGCTGTTCCAGGATTCGGATTTTGCACGTGCTGACTCACCGCAGTGGCTTACAGGGACACTTCAATGAAACAGAGCCCATTTGTATTTTTTTCACCTGTTCTTCTCTTGGTCTGACTCATCAAAACATCTGCTGTGGGGAAGAAGTGCCTGTTTGCAATGTCCGTTTGATTTCTGGGTTTATTTATTTGTTGTGCTGGTGTCTATTTCTTGTTTGCGTTAAAAAGTAGCCGAATCTAGACAGAGGGAAAATCTGGTAAACATCTGGTTCAGATGTCGGCCCGTCAGAATCAGAGTACAGGCTTCTGTGTAGGCTCATCATTTCACACTGACATGTGCATATTGTACAGGTAAAATTGCATCATAAAAGAAACAAAGATATAACAGTTACTCAACCAGTAGTGGCCTCAATTGACCGCAGTACAGCATAGATGTATATTGTGTTATTAGGATTGGGCACGTCTGATGTTTCTTAAAAGCAAAACAATTCACTCCATCAACACTCATTTACATTGCTTGTTGATAGTAATACATTTGATCTGACAGTATTGCATTTTGAATTTCTCCTTTTTTAGAGGATATTGTAGTATTTACCAGATGTTGAAATTCTTGCTGTGTCTGTGCTCTGTTGCTTCTACATCCCATCTGTTCCTTCCAAGCCAGCTCTGCTATTTTCTTCCCTTTTTTCTCTTGTTAAAACATATCAGAGTAAGCCTAGTCTTTGCTTTGCCTTTGCCTGTAATCCCTATAGTGCTTGTTACTACAATACCCTTCATCTAACTATTCAGTAGTGGGGTTTCTCATTGCTTTGGGAGGGTCTTCTTGTACAGATGCTTGTTGTGGATATTTACTACTGCGTCTCGCTGCTGCCATTGCATTGTTCTTCAACACAACCTTGTAAAACTATTCAGGTGTATTTCTACAGTCTCTCCCCCACAGTAAGCAGTGGTGCCGCTGCCCCAGAACATAAAACATTAAAGTGTTTCTCTCACCTGAGTGAGAAAACACTTCTGTTTGTATAGTTTTTCCTTTCATAAATCTAGTTTTTCAAGACTGTAGCCATTATCCATTGTCAAAACAGATATAAACCCTTTTATGCTCTCATTGTTCATTCTTAACCTTTTTGCTTGTTATCGTTCCCTGCCTTATTCTCGTAAACAAATGCAACCAAGAAGAAGAAAGGCACTTAAAGAAGCTCCTGGCTCGCTCCACTTCTCATTTGCTGTCCCTCCTTTCAATCTGTAAATGATATCACAATCACTATTTTTTTTTTTAACAGCCTTAAATTGCATTTGGCTTGTTTGCTGCTCACCTGAGTCTTGATGATCTTTCCTCTCCACCTGTGATTTGGCGGCCCAGCTCCAGCTTAGTCTTTTATCTTGCCTAATTGGTCCTGATGGCCCCTGTGGGGAATTTCAGGAGAGAGATGCTGCGGCGCTCGCCAGGCGCAGACGAAGAGGGGTTAAAACACGCTGTGTGGGATTAATGAAGGGTTAAAGCAGCAGATGACAGGAGAGAGCGTGACGTATGACCGGCATGTGAAGTTGCATAACCCAACTGCTCCTCTTCTTCCTCTTTCCTTTGGCCGTCTGCTGCCAAGACTCCAGGCACTAGCTGAGGCAACGGCGAAGAGTTGATGGTGGCAACTGCAGGGTACACTGTCGAGCATTATCATGCTTGTTAACATGTGGGATGCATTTTGCTCACTTGTCTTCGCCTGTGGACGTTTCTCTAATTTGTTTGTATCTGGTGGATGTTGTATGAGCGTGTGCAGGGTAGCATCTGTGCATGCTGTGTACATACAAGTGGACGGCACCAACGCCCGCCATTCCCTGTTTTCCGTGTGGCTTCATCTTGTGCATCGAGGGGGCCCGGGTTTTTGATGGTCTTCCACTAGAATACAGTTGGCCCTGTGCCTGTAGCAACCCCTGTGACCTCCTTGTTTCTCTCTCTCTCCCTCCATCCTCTGCATTGTCTCGCCACACCTGAGGTCTCCAGTCGCAGTCTGTTCTGCCAGGTGTGTCCCTAATACCAATTTAAACACACATGTACACAGAAATACATACAGAGCCTGTACCATCCACACAAAAGCAAAGATGTACAGGCAGTGGACGATTCTTATCCCATGCATGTATTTTACATTGTTTTCTGTCCTTTAATGAATATTTGAATAAGCAGAACTTCTGAAAAAGTGTCCTGCCACTGAATTTTCTATTCTCTTTTTTCTTACTCAGGAGACTGTGATCACATCTGTGACATCGCTCCAAACCAAATATCACTGTCTCGGCATCTTAAACACACAGGCTTTGTGCTGATGAAGGTTATGCAGGTGAATGAGGATTTTTGAAAATGTCAAAAATTCTGTTTGTTTTTCATTTTATGCTGTTTCTGTGCTTCTGCGATCTTCGATATTGACATCAGGGTAAGGCAGCAGGGGCTTGCATAGCAAAAAATCTGTCTGTCTGTCTGTCTGTCTGCCTGCCTGCTGGTCTGTCAGTACGCCCATCTGTGTGATTGTCCAGCATGCCTGTCAGACTGTCTGCTTTGCCATCCCCCCCTCCTCCCCTCCCCTCCTCCTCTGTTATTCTCCTAGTTGACTCTTGCCATGTGTCTGAGGCAATCACTTCACTCCTCAGGCTTATGCTGTTTATCTCCCTCTGCGCCTGAATTTGTCTTATGGCTCGTGTGTGTGTGCGTACATGTGTTTGTGCCTGTCGGTTCACATGTGGGCTTAGGATATGTGTGTCTGTATGTTTACACGTCAATCTCTCGGTGTTTGTGGATGGCTGCTGCATGCTCACCTGTCAGTCAAACATCTCTCGGCAGGGTCTTAGCTATCTGTAAAAGCAAGGCCAAGGTGACTCGAGACACAAAAGCAGGTAGAGCTACCACTGAGGCCTTAAGGCAACAGCACAGTTCTCTTTGGTCCCTTTCTATGAAGAAAGAAGCTGTAAAGGAAATGCCCTGCTTATTACAAATTATTTTTGTAGTTTTGTCATTCTCATTGGCCAAAATTGAAACTGTTATTAGGAAGAGAAAACAAAGCTGGCCAGTTCAAATATTACCTATGTTGTCCCTTGTAAACATCCAACAGTTTTACAGACTTCATGGTTCAACTTCGATCTACCTACTTACCCTGTTTGTGTGTTTTCCTGTGAAATGATGTATAATTGCCAACGCCTTGGGTACACTTGGTCAAAGCCTAAAAACAAGGGTTAGGTTTTAACCAAACAATTTTCATTTTTAAAGTAATAATTTGTTGTTTTGGGAAATACATGCAGAAAATTAGATGACAAGATCCTTACAAGTCAGGTCTGTACAGTGAATATGAAGCTACAATCAGGAGACAATTAGCTTAGCATAAAGGCTGGGAACAGTGGGAAACCGCTAGTGAGGCTTTGTCCAAAGGTAACAAAATCAACCTAACAGAACCGCAAATGATCACTGATATATACATACGTATATTGTTGTTTGTTTACTCTGCACAAACTGTTACTATGTGTGTAAAAATGTAACAACATTAAATTGAGATTTGACAGACTAATTCTTGGCTGGGAATTTCAACATTCACAAAGTTTTTGTAGAAATTGTAGGTAGGTTTTGTTGCTTTTGGACCCAGGCAAGATTTTTTCATGTTTTGGTCTAAGCTAAGCTACCAGCTGATGGTGACGGCTTCAAATCTAGAGAGCGGTATCAATCTTCTCATCTAATTCTCAAGAAGAGAAAGTGAAGAAAAGGAAGTGAATATTTGCATTTTCCAAAATGTCAAACTGTTCCTTTAAGCAATGGCCAAGCAGAGATGGGTGTAGCCGCATAGAGATAAATCGGTGCTGACACAACTATTACATGAACATTCAACACTCAAGCAAAACACATTTTAGTCTATAATCGGACAAACACCCCCTCACATGCAGAAATACACTAACAGATGGTGAGTGTGCTGCATATACACACATACATAAATTTGGCTACCTAAGCAGATGTGTACACAAACGCGCACACACAAGGAACCACAAGTTTGAAGAAGAGCCGTCATCAGAAACGGCTTCAAAATGCAAGCAACCAACCAGATATGCATAAACACACAATCAGTGCAAGATGGGAGCGAGTCACCCCTGTGAGCTCACGGGCTCTGAGGGAACTGAGGGTCCTGTGTGTGCAGAACTTGGATCTCCACCACATGATGCACAGAGCAGTGAGGGGGAGAGAGAGGGATGGAGCTGGAGAGCGAGGGAAAGAGGGGGAGCAGATGGGTCAGCCATCTGGTGGATGGGGGAAAAGCAAGGGAGATGAAAAGAAGAGGGAGATTGGGAGAGAGGGGGAGAGAAGGAGGGAACGAGAGAGATGGAGAGAGGGAGAGAGAGAGAGGGAGAGAGGGAAAGAGAGTGATGTGTGTGAGGAGTCATGGGAGGGGTTAGTTTCATGAAACATCCATGTGTGTGTGAATGGAGTGGGGGTGAGTGTGTTGTGTTCGCGTGGAACTGTTTATGTGTGCAGCAGAGTCGGTCAGCTGAGACTCAGGTGCCAGCAGACAGTGCGGTTGAGTTACTCTGGCACGCTGTTGAATACAATTATGTCACACACAAACACACACAGAAATGGTAATTAGGACCCTACGGACGCACACATTTTCTTTCAAATATGAATGCACACAACTTAGATCTCACTTGGATAAATGTAATCAATGACTCATTATTTCCCATTGAAAAGGTAATTACATTACTTTACAAATTACTTCTAACAACTCAAAACCATTGATCCTACTCTACAACTGTTGGCTGTGTAGTTAAAGCTCATTATAGCTTCTTTCTCTGTGCTATAGAGTTCCAAAAACGATTAAACATTAATCTGTGAGCCACACTGTAGCACTGGGTGACGTGTTCTTCGCTACCAAGAACAAACGCACTGTAGTTTATTTTGAGTCAATCCCACATACACTGTCCTGCTGCCAGGACTACTTAGAGCCCCAAATGTGTATTAATTAGTACATGGCTAGAAATAGTCCCTGACAAATGCACCAGCACGGTTTACTCCTTTTTACAAGACATGACGGCCACAAAGAAAGTTATAGTAAGACACCCACATTATAGCATCATGTACTGTGATTAGAACTGTTATTTCTTCTTTTAAAACGTTGAATAGGTTTGCTTTAACACAGCTGTTGACCGTGAAGATAAATGTAGCTTTATTCTAAAGAGCTGGGCTATGAAAATGATGTTCCCCCTGTAATTGTAAAAGGGTTTAAACGGCTATTTTGCTTGTTAATTCACATACATGTCTGCTGAACCATGACACAACATGTCTGGAACTCTAATCTATAACTAATCTAATTAGTATGTATGTTTTTAATGTCGAAAAGAAGAGTGGTCAAGGCACGTATGGGGTGCAATAACACTCAGGTAGGCTTTCAAACAGCAACACTCAAACTTTGGACCACTTGCCAGGTAGATGTACCTTTCATGGAAATTACATCTTAAATTTACATTTTGACTTGTGTAATATGAAACGGAGCTGACCAACAGAAGTGAGAATAATTGCTTCTCCATCTGGCCATCAAGTCTGCCTAATCCGCAGAGCCATGGCAACCTGCAGATTGAAGACATCAGAGAGGCGACCCAGACTTTCTGCCCAGGAACATACACATAGTGGCTCAGGCCACCAAGGCTCCGCCTCGCTTTGGCTGAAATGGATTCTGTACCAAATACATGGATACTAATTATAACTTTACTGGTATATTTTCTTAAATTCATGTGACATGATGTTCTTACTGTCAACATGACGGTTGGTTGCACACAATGAATTATTTACACAATCGGGTGTTATAAAAAGCCATTGCTGTGTGTAACGGATCTTTGTAAGCATTGTTGGAGGACCTTGCCCTTCTTTTTATTGGTAGGTCTAAAGACTTGGGAAGCAGACAGAGAGATTCATAGAGAGGTTTGTACATAACATTCATGGATAACTGTGTGAGGGGAAATCAGGACAGTGGACATGTACACAATTTTACAATCAGTAAAATGTATTGAAGAGGACAGTGCTTATGTACAGCTTTCCAAATCTGATTGTGTAAGGAGGTATTTACTGATTATCAAGAGCTTCTTTAGCCATAGATTGTAAAACATAATGGACGCAGCAGCAGTAAAGTCACCCATGTGTGGACTACCATTTTGAAGCCTAGAGTTTGGCAATTTGGACTTTTGTGAAACCGGCCGTGACGATTTTTGTATTATTTGCGTTATTGCAACCATGCACAACACTGGCAACCCTGCCAGTGTTGTGCATGGTTGCAATAACGCTGTGCTAAGCTAAATGCTAATGAGGGAACGTTTTAGTTTTCTAACGGGCTGGTTACCCGGTGGGTAAACACGGTCCTCTGGGCACTGGCGCCATTCATCTGCATTGATGGCAGCACACATGAAATCTGCAGTTAAGTTACAAGCTAAAGCTAACGCTAACCAGCTTGGGTGGGTTGGGAAGGTGCTACTTAACGCTGAAACGGGCATTTCTAGGTGAAGAAAATGTTCTAATTAGCTTTGATAAAGTAAGTAAAAAGTATAAAGTAAGTATAAAGTAAAAAAAAACAATGAGAGGGTTTAAAAGTGAGAAAGTTTAAGAAAACAACATTGGCAATATCCAAAAGCAAGTTTATAGCTCTTGTGAACAGTGCCATACACACACACACACACACACACAAACACACACTCACAGAAATACACATACACAATGAGTAAAAATACACAAAGCTTTTGTTGGTTTCAAGATTCAACCAAAGACATGGCATGGTATGTAACAGACAACGACAGCGAGAAGAAAAAGAAGACGAAACTAGGTGATAAGTAAGACAAGCGACAAAGAAAAGATAAGTGACAGGATTGAAGAAAAGAAAAAAAGAATATGGGAGGCAGATAGTTTGATGAGACAGAAAGAGAGATAGACAGGACAAGAATTAATAGAGAAAGGAAGCAGAGAGGGTGATGATGTAAAATGAAATACCAAAAAACGTCTGGTAGGGCTGAAAAGATCAAAGAAATCATACTTCCAAAAGCCTAGATGTCAGAAAAAAAGAGACCAATTTATTGTGGATGGCAGGAAGCCTGGCTCCACCTGTAAATTACACTCTGTCAGCCGGAGCAGTGCCGAAACAATACCGGCCCCTGAAGAAAGAGAAAGGTAACATGATGGGAAATGACTTTACACGGAGGAATGACAAAGATTCCACTTTCACATTCCACCTTCAGTTGGACGACTTTGCATGCGGCTCACAGAGCCCACTTTCATCACCGTATGAAATGCACTAATGCAATAATTATTGGTAATATGATCGCAGGTATGGACAATTTATCATTGTTAGCTGCTCAGCCGCTGCCAACTCAATTCTCGGCTTGTGCTGGATGGAGGAAAAATTAACCAGCACATAATTTGTTCAAACTTTATTTTCTCTCTGCTTGGACGGTCGGTGATTATCATCATTATTGTGATTATCACTCACTTGGCTCTTGTTGTGTTTGTTGTTCATGAGCATGGCATTTCCTGCACGCTTGTCCCAAGTGATTGTGCAGATGTATCCGGCTTTTTATTCTCCCTTATATTGTTAACTCTTAATATGTCTATACAGGTGTGCAGGCTCTTTATTGTCTTGGTATTCCAGTGTGCTCGTCTACCTCCAGGGACCCACCGATGCACAATCTATACTCTGGGAACGAAGACTCGAAAGGGGGAACACACAAAAGCCATCTCTCAGCTGGCAGCTTGACATTGAACCGGGATTCTTGAAGATGAAAGAACCTCATATTCAAGTCACACATTTTCAGACAGTGGCTACAATACATTTCCAGACGTTTCTCACATTAACAATGCAGAGGGAGACAATTCAACAAAATTCAGTTTGAAATTCTGAGGAACTGTTTATTTATTTATTGTGGATGAAAGAGTCTTTCAAAAGGTATTCGTTTGACTTGTTTTTCTTAAAGTTAGGTATTTATCAGTATTACTTTTTAGATATTTTGATGATGTAAATTTCAAATGAGGAAATGTCAAATACACAAAACAACATTCCTTACCACTAAGGCTAATTTGCCTAAGACAAATTTGACTATTATTTTACACATTCCAACTTCCTAAATAAAAGCAATTTCAATGATAACGACAATTGAAGTTAGTTATGAGTAGTGACAGTTGATAATTACTAACTACAGGCCTCCAGTCTTTGCAGCGATGGATGGTGTACAATAATTTAAGATGACTTCTGTAGCACAATTAAACTGAACATAGTTTTACTGACACTGAGGGACAGATGCACCAACGCTTTTGCGTCCACTTCAGGCATATTTGTTTCGCATCGTGCGCATAAAAGCATGGCTTGGTGTGTACAAACAGGCCGCACTGAGGTCAAAGCACAGACTGCCTCTCGCGGGAGCTGAAAATGGCAAATTGCGCTTTTCCGTGTCATGCATATGCATTCATGGGAGGGTGAAGGTGATAGTGGGAGTTTCCCATAAAGAGATGGGAGGGGAAGCGGAAAGTGCGCCAATTTCTTTTTGTGGTATGTACAAAAACAGCTTGTTACAGCGTGCCTCTATTTTTAAAAATAGGTGTGAACCAGCCGCAAGCGGGTTTCCTCGCACATACCTCCTGGTGAAATGGAAGCAGTAATTGAAGCAAGATGAAGACAGGCCAAGGAGACAAGCTTTTGCCACAAGAATCACACTTTTTTAGTTCAATCATTAAGGGTTACAGATTAAGCAGCCTTTATGGAATAGGCAATTTATGGTTTAATGGGCATATGTGCGCAATTTATGGTTTAATGGGCAGAGAAAGGCGCTGATTACCTGATGAAACGGAGGTTTGGTAAATACAACACAAGCTGCACAACGCACAACGTGCGCTTTCTACGGATTGCCCACGGCGTTGATAACGCTACATTCGCAAATGTACATACATCTGGTACTCAGGGGTGTAGCATAAAATTCAAGACCCTGTAAAATAGATATTCTCTATGGGCCCTTCTCCTAGCCCATGACTATTGATTCTAGTATCTTTGTGGCCCCTTCTCACACAAATGCCCTGTATGCTAGGGCCCCTTTCTCCCATCAGTCCTATGCCCCTGCTTACATGGAAGCAGAGATGATTGATTCTTCATGGCAAGCATTGCCCCTTTCTACAGCTAAGGGTATGTCAATTCTGATGTTATTCAGTGTCAAAAGTCTGAAACGTTTTTTTTCTTTTTCAACAAAGGCTTTGATAGACATAATTACAATGATCTTCCACTTTGTCCAACCTCCACATGATAGCTGTTAAGGTGTCGGTGTGCTTTAGGCTAAGTGCTTGTCAGATCATACAACAGCATCTACAAAACTGTCCCCTCTCCCCTTTCTGACTTCAGAATTATAAGGGCCGATTCTGAGACCGACAAGCCCATCCACTATCTGCAGAGGACCAGTGTGCTATGGGGAGAGAATAGTATTTTTCATTCTTTACACAACTTGAAACGTCACTTTGTACCAATGAGTACAACAGCATGACTGCTTGCTAAAGTGTGCACCATCCTATCCCCATTTACAAGACTTTTTGACTTGCCTTTAAGTGTGGCCATTTGGAACAGCTATAAACATCTTCAGTCTTATCTAAGCACTACTCTTCAGAATTAACACATTTAGGATTATGAATTAAGAAAGGTGGAATCCGGGATCACTTGAATTGTAATTATGTCATAAAGATCTGAAACATACAAGATAGTGGCCTGGAAACATTGTGCAGAGAGTATGGTTTTAGATGGAACATGAGGATTTCATGGAGATGACTTAAAATTACAATTATTTAATGGAGCAGAGGTTTGTGGATTTTGCTTTTTATTTTTTTCTCTACAGCCTCATAGCAGCGAGTCGTTAATAGAAATCAAAAGAATGGAAATAAAATGATGGCTTAACACACAGTACGATTGGGATATTGGACTAAACTGGTAAATATCTTTTAATCCAAATCTTAGGGGCAATTTTTGTTCCTCAAACCTCAATCATGTTTTTGTTAGCATGGTTTTTAGATGACAGTTCACCTAGCTATGTCTAATAAAACAAGGCTAGATAATTACATCTTTTTTTTAACATTATATCTTACATGTGTTGATTGACTTTATTTCACTTTTCTTGGCGAAAGCTCTGAAAAACCAGTTAAAAAGTGAAATCCTTTTATGGTGCAGGATGTCAAATCAAATGCTGCGGCAGTAGTGGCAGCTTGTTTATTTCTTGTTTATTGTTGCATGTTGCAGTTTTAAGTAAGGCAAAACAAGGTTAAAAGTGACCATTTTCACTCTATCAGCTCCACCAGGCCACAAAAACTGCAGCTGTTTCTCCACAGGCTTATTTGACAGGGAACCTTTCCTGTTGTTTGGCCAGCGGTCCTTGAGGCCAGGCTGTGAAGCTGTTCCCACCATGGTAGCTGGTTGTGAGGCAATAGAAACCACAGTCGCTGGCATGACTCCTGCACAGCCACTGGCCTGGAGCTGCTGGAAGACGCAGAACAGGTGGCTACGAAGGAGCCCAGCAACAGAGAATTAAAGGCATGCCAGAGTGTGTAGCGGATATTTGACAGCAAGATTGTATTAAATCTCAGATAATTCCATTGCAATGAATTCTGAGATGATAATGGATAAGGTCAGTTTAAAAAGTAGGTTTCTGGAATGTACCATAACTATCTGTAATAGCATTTTGTTCATGGCACTATAGTTATCCACTGTAGCCTTGTGTAATGGGGATGCTTGAAAGGCTTATGTTTTCAATAGTCTTGTCAAGCTGCTACTTAACAAAATAGTAAGTACCCGATGATAAGCAAGTGCAGAATAATTCATTGAGAAGCTTTGGAGAAAAGGAAAGTGAGCTTTCTGAATATGTGTATACTTCCTAGACACGCTGCAGGTTTGAATAAAAGTTTAAGTTTTTGGTTATCATTACTTTGGTTAGGTTTGACAATGGGATGACATCTTTATGACACTAATGTAGCTTCGTCTCTGCGCTGAAAGAAATGTGCCAACAGCAACAGGGCTCAGGACCACTGCGTAATTGGTACTGAAAGTAGTTTCACACTACAGTCCATTTAAAAAAAAAGATCAACTCAGTTTATATCTGTAGACAATTGAACAAGCTTGTGATCATGAACTGATTCAGTGTTAAATTGATCAGAGGTTAAAATTAGAAATGATTAGGAAGAGATAAAAAAAAAAGACATTAATTTTGCCATCAGGGTCCCTGGGATTCAATTTCAGTCCAGGCTGCACACAAAAAAGAAAATCGAGATTATGATTAAAGACGAATTTTGATGGATTAGATTCGTTCCATGCATGATCGATGAAAAGGGTGTACAAAATCAAATCAACTTACAAGGTGAGTTAAGAGAGCTCTCTGTAGCCCCTAAGGTGTTGGAAAATGCTATGCTTGCTGCAGCGGCCCAAATTAGGCTGATTTAGCCAGCGGCCGAGGTGTTTTACCGTGATTTTGTGCTCTGTTGGAGCTGCTGCTGATGTTGACAACATCTTCTGCTGGTAGGCTCTGTTTGACTTCTGTTGGTTATTTTGCAATTGCACTCCAGCTGGTATGCAGCTAACATCTGGGTGCATGGGCATATTTGCTCTCCAGCTTGCACACTGCAATTAAATATGCTCAATGAAACTGCTAACATTCATCAAGCAATTATCTATATAACTTATTGACCAAGTAAGTGATTGTTTTCCTGCATTAACATCAAAATAATGTTAATACAGTGACCCAATGTGATCCTTTTTTCCGCACTGCTGACTTTCTACTGTCTGATTCAGATAAGTGTGTGTGTGTGTGTGTGTGTGTATGTGTGTTTTGTGTGTTTTTCTTTGATGAAGAGTATAATGTTCTACAGAGCTAACAAGCTATAGTCAATAGACTATTACTGCAAAGTACTGTATTATTAGAGTTAGTATAATATATGATGAGCAACACATCCCACCACACACACATAAAGGGATTTCGATCTAAGGGAACATGCGTATACACTTCAATGCAGTGGCACATTCATCTTCCCACACTTCTAAAAACATTGCCTAATGTTGACATGTAACGTGTTTGTTATTGCTTTTTGTGTCATTATTGCACATTGCATGATTTTTCGAGATAATATCATGAAATAAAAGTTACTTTTGTTAGTAGTGCAAAGCAACAAAAAAAACGGAAATTGCACCTGCAACTAAGACAAAAAGGGAACATTTATCTATCACATTACAATAACTTGGGCAATCGTTTCTACTTACAACTTATAAATATACCATGTACGTTTTAGAAGTCTATGGGACCTTCAACTATGGGTTGTAAGGTGTGGCATAAATCCAATCAAGGTCTTGTTTTATTGACAACAGCACATTTTGCCTAATTCCTCCTGATATGTAAGGGTATGATTAAAAGTTGTGTAGGCGAGACTGGTTTGCAAAATGGAGCAGAATACAAATGCGAAACACAAGAAGAGACATTAATTAACTCATTAGTATCACCTTTGTACTGTACAGAATCAGTATTTAGGATGTTTTTTTTAATCCCAGGATTGGATAATTAAGTAAATTATCCAACAGAATAATGAAACTTAACTAACATAATCAAATTAATAGAAAGCTAAGTCTAACAAATTCAGGTGCAAATCGAATACATTTTGACACTTCAAGCTAAAGTTACCCTGTGTCTTTAGCTGCAGGCTTCCACTCAGTAAAAGCCATTTTATGCTTGAAACAGCCTTAAACTAAACTGTGTCTGTGGTTTTGTTCTTTGGAAGACTCCCTAGGCTGTAGTCTTGTTGAACTGCTGATTTTAGCGTGGTGTTACAGATTGGTACTTCTATTAACAATTGGCTTTGCAGACAACTGGCTGGAGAGAACACAGTAGGCTAATCCAAAATTAGCCACATTATGTGGTGGCTTTTTGTAAAAGTCTCTAACGGAGAACGTAACAGCCATTCAATTCAATTTCAATTCAATTTTATTTACAGTATCAAATCGTTACAGACGTTATCTCACGACACTTAACAGATAGAGTTGGTCTAGACCACACTCTATGGAATTAGCTTCTTAGACTATGAAACATGAGGTAGTCAGTTGTAATGTGATAAAGTAGATGGACCTGGAAGCCTGTTTGTGTTGTGCCTAATTATTTTATGTACGTTTTGTTAGATTATGTGTGTTAATACAAAATTAAATTTTTATTTCCTTTTGGCCATTTTTGTGTTTTTTTCTGCAGTCTTGCCTAAACTCTAAGTCGTGGTCCATTATCCCATCCTCTTTGGGTCACTTCGTTACTGTCTGGAGACAGTAACTTTTGAAAAAAAATCAATTAATTTTTCAATTTCTTTAATGAACTTGACTGCACTGAGTCGTTCTAGAGAGAATCGCGATGCATTCAAGAATCAATTATTGTTCCTGCCCCTACTTGTTAGGTGTGCCTTGAATTTTATCGATGAAAAGCATGTGTAGTAATATATAATAATATTGAGGAGGTGACACGTTGTGATGCATCATGATAGTGATTCAAATTGTTGACAGGATAATCGTAATCGAATTGAATCGTGAGACCAGTGAAGATTCACACCTTAGTACAAACTAGGCTAGTAAATATTTTCAGTAAAGGTTTGGCTTCATTCAGAACAATATGACTGCTAATTGGACTCAACAATCCTTCTATATTAAATTTAACAAGCTGGAGAGCTAAAACCTTCTGTATCAGACACTGCGATGCTATTCTATGAATATTTATCAATGGGCCTGTGTTAAAGACGATTGTCCAGATTTAGCGTAGCAGAGTGACTTCTTCACCTACCATCCCCCTTTCCTCTTTTCTCAATCCATATCTTTCTCTCTTTCTTTGATTGCCAACGACCACTAAAAGGCTGATATAATTTGCTAAAAGAATCTTTGCCAGTTTGATGAGGGACAGAGAAAGATGGAGGTAGACAGAAAAGCTAAACAACAATGCACCAATAAAGGGTCATTTGCATTCAGACAATCACTCGTGCACCCTCTCTGGCACAAAGCCCTTGTCATATTCATACCTGGACTCTCACCACTCCAACAGACACACACACACACACACACACACATACATTTAACTTGCTGCTGTCTGTCCATGGTATTCTTTTGAGGAAAGCACTATTCTAAATGGCAAATGCCACACACAAACACACAAAGGAAAGGAAAGGAGGGAAAAGGAAAGGAATGGAGAGGAGATATGTGCGGAGTAGGAGTGGTGGGAGAAAAAAGAGAAGATGACAGTGCCTGAGGGAACAAACATCACCTCCTGTCTGGCTCCCTGACAGCAAAGAGCAGACAGGTGAAGAAGGGAGGAGGAAGAGCAAGCAGTCTGTGTGTATGTGTGTGTGTGTGTGTGTGTGTGTGTGTGCAGAGGTGCGGCATCTCTCTAGCCTAGAGAAGGGCATCTGTCCGTCTCGGCTTGACTCAGACTACAGCGTCCGGCAGCTGTCCGCATGTCTGAGTGCTGTACTATTAAATGCTATACCTGGCCAGTGTCTTGCTGTAGATCTGGAATACCATCATGCATCTGTCCAGCCGTCTGTTACCCTCATGCTATCTGTCACTCTGCCTGTCTGTCCTTGTGTCTGTCTATCTATGAAACAAAGCTGCATGTTCCCCACCTACTTGCCAATCTGATGCATCCGTTTGCCTTTCTGTCATTCTATCATCACTGGCTTTCTATATAGCCTGGGCGCATGCCAGCAGTCCCTCTATTCCCTATGGATCTTATATAGTGATGGATGACTGAAAGATAAACGGGAATAAAGCTCCTATTTTGCTCCTCCCAACTTCCTAGCACATAAGGGTGGCCTTCAAAACACACATGCTGTCAACCTGCACACACATACACTACACGTACACACTCGCTGGCATGCACAAAAACAAAGTGCCTGGAAGCCTGGAAGCAGTCATGGGATACATAGAGAGGAGAGTTGATATATCAAGTGTGCATGTGTGTTTCAACATGAATGCAGGTGGGAAGGTTTGTTTGATTTTCACGGTTGTTTTAAATCCCTAAAGAGTAGCTGAGCATTAAACTGAGGGCAGATTGACACAGAAAATAGATCAATTGAGATTTAAACCTCACTCGATTCATTTCACCTCATCGTTTTGTTTCTGCTAACACCGATTAACATGCCACAAAAATGATTCATCCCACTCCCAGTTCAGGCAAAGCTTTTACATTCGCTGGTAGGCCTTTCCTGTGGTTAATCGCTTTGGCACACAGGAAGCCATGAATTCTGACTTAAGAGTAGCCTATTGTTACATATGATCAGAGATAGTCTCCATGGAGAGAGATAGATAAACCTTTTGTACAGACACTTTAAACTTCTGCAACTTAAATGAAAAAACTAGACATCTTCTTACAAACTGACTATTAATAATTTGTCTAAAACTAAAGAGAAAAAGGCAATTGAAATGATTCATAATCGTGGATGAATATCTTCACAAAATTGGCTGGTAATCAATCCGGTGGTTGTCTGGAAGCGTTGGACCAATGGACCGACATTGCCATCCCGAAGGCCACACTGCTTGCACGGCTATTAAGACCTGTTCACTGTGAGGTCCGTGAATTACCCAGAGCATGTTTGTGTTACATTCTTTAAATGTCATTTTTCATGTGCATTGTATTTGGGTTGTGGAAAGCCCAGACATGGCTGTCTCATGGTCAAGACAGAAAAACAGCATGGCTAGATACCAGTAAGGGGCCGGTGAGAAAATATTGTTTTTGTTATTTGAATGAACTGACTCTTGAAAAACACATTGTTAACTAGATCACAGACAGAAGAGCAAAGAAAGAACTGGCCTGACACACAAACTGAATTTGAAACTGTGAGGCTGTGAGGACACAATAAACCCTCCAGCTTGTTGTGCCTAAAAGCTTAAAAGTCTGTTTTCTGGTTCTGTGTGCCCAACTGATTTTGCCTGCCAAACACATGTATGGCAAAACTGACTCCCCGGGCTGCAGCAAAGTGCAGTACATCCAGGCAGACATGTTCCCATGGCCCTGGGAGGAGAGAAGAAAAAGCATTCTAAGCCCACACAGAAACACAGCGAAGTTCAATTTATTAAATGTACACCCCCACTCTATCTTTTAATAATAAAGAGAGAAAATACACACTGCTTCTCTTTCTCTCTTCTTCTCCCTCCCTCTCTCTCTCTCAAACACACACACACACACACGCATGCACAGATGCACACACGCACACACACGCGGGACAACCTTACTATACACGCCAGACAAAGTCTGCAACATTGTTTTAGCCTGTGGGCTTCTGCACAACATCGCGCAGGAAAACAGGGTGCCATGAGTGTCGTGATGGAGCCATGATCCGATGCCCAGAGAGCAGTGTCCAGCACAGACCCAACTGGGGGCTATGCGAAGGACACAGGATATTACTCCTCAATTTCAAAAGGTACAGTGTTATGTTTGGCAATGATATTCAATACAGGAAACATGACGATGCACAACATATTTTATTTATTCTTTGGTTTTCCTTTGTCTTTTAAAGTGTTTTAATGGCCACAAGTGAACGATTTCTTTCTGCCGGGGGCGGAGGATACGCGCTCTTCCTCACAGCTGACTCACGAAAAAATCATGAGTAAAAAAAAAAAAAAAAAAAAAAGGGCAGACGGAGGGGATGGTTGTAACACTTTTTCACTCAGCTCCTATTACTTGCACAATGTTTGTGGTAGGACACCACAAATCTTGACACAAAGTACCCTCATTTGTCTACTACAAATAGCAATGTTTTTAACTTCTCCAACTATATCACAGAATTCCTTATTTGATAGCAAATGCAAGGAGTGCCATTGTTACAACCTACCCCATTACCAGGGTATGTTGTAATCCAACCTAGGGTAAATTGTAACAGTAAGATTGAGGAACCAAAAACTGAGACTACACAACAAAATATGCATCTATATAAGTGTATTGTGCATGTGGCAACACCAAAGCATCTTCCTGTGCTTCAGAAGAACAACGATAACAGATGGCTGATCACTGATGGCTAAATGAAGAACAGAGTCAGTGGTATGGATCCTTACATTTAGTAAAACAACAAACATGCACACTTTGCATGTCTGAAGTGGTAAAACATGAATTTGAGTATGTGTATCTGTCAGAGAATCAGACTGACCAGAGTGACAGGGGTGACAGATGTATGTGGGATTTCCAGGGGTGCAGTTTTCATGGGCTCAGAACTTGCAATTTACACATCTGATCCACTTCTCTTTGGATTTGGAATTTCCAAAGGGCTCCATGCATACAATGCAAAATCATCTTCATCTGAGGTGTAACCATTATCCTTGTTCTTATTGTCGTACCAGTGGTCTTTCTTGGCTCTGCTTTGGGAAAAGGTCTCACAGTAGAGTGACTGATCACTGTAGTTAAGGGCTCAGCAGGAGTAGAGGAGGAAGCTGCAGAGGACTGGAGGCTGCTGTAGCTGCCGAGGACACCTGAGACAGAATGGAGGCTGTTGTACCTGCAGAGGACACCTGAGACAGAGTGGAGGCTGCTGTACCTGCAGAGGACACCTGAGACAGAGTGGAGGCTGTTGTAACGCCAAGGACACCTGTGACAGAAGGGAGGCTGCTGTACCTGCAGAGGACACCTGAAACAGAGTGGAGGCTACTGTACCTGCAGAGGACACCTGAGACAGAATGGAGGCTGCTGTACCTGCAGAAGACACCTAAGACAGAGTGGATGCTTCTGTAGCTGCAGGGGACATCTAAATCGGGGTGGAAGCTGCTGCTGCAGGGGAAATACAGAAGCCATTGAAGCTGGGTCTGGACAGTCAGTCACTTTGGAAGGTGCAAAGTCATGGTCCTGAAAAATGTCTTGGTCAAATGGCCAAATGCCTGTGCATCTGAATCCAAACTGTACGTTGCTAGGAGATACAGCAATGGACAGAGATGTTCTCATAAGTGATGGTACATCATAAATGGTCATCATCTTGGCAGGATTCATCCTCATCCAGGCATCCCAGGCTGAGTTTACAGCCTCCTTCAATGGTAAATAGACACTTTGATCTAGTGGTTGAAGTTTGTGTGAGCAATGTGGAGCTACAAAGAGTAACACAAGTCCATTTGCCTTGCAGTGATTAACTGCTTTCAGTGAAATGTGTGAGCTGTGATTGTCAAGAAGGAGTAACACCTTCTTCCATGGACTGACTTTAATATGCTTGGCAAAGTGCTCCAGAAACAACAGAAAATGATTTTCTTACATCCACCCTGATCCATTGCCACTGCCAACACTACTAGATGGTCCAAGGTGTACGAAGAAATCTTTGTACTTCTTGCAAGGGAAAACAAAAAGGGTGGGATGGAATTTCCCGGTGTTTGCACTGCAAATGCTACTGAGACCAAGGCCCCTCTCTCAGCAGAAGTCATGGATACAACCTGCTTCTCTCCACGGGGTGCAACTACCTGGTCTGGTGTCTGCACGGTGGTAACACCAGTCACATCCATATTCCACGTGTCACATTCATCAAAGCTTTAGCTCTCAATAACATCTGCAAGCGTCATGAAAAATGCCTCATCGTACGGTTAAAGCTTGTAGCTCGGGCCAAGATAGTTGCCTGTGCACTTCTCATGGACAACTTAGAATGGGTTTTCACCAATCAGGACTGGCCATGTTGTTCTAATCACATAACTCGGGGTGTTTGATGTACTTGTCAACTGCAAGTTGATACGCAAACTGCCTGACCTAAAAGAAAGTAAAACTAGTTAGTCAGTAAGTCAGTTGTACCCCATGGTACCTAAATACATACATAAAGAACTGATCCATCAGCATGGTGGTTTGAAATTTAGTATAGATGAAATGACAGATGATCACATTTTACATAAGAACCTACTCTCTTAGCTGATTCAAGTTACCTAAATTAAACTTGATGTAGACTTGGTCCCAAAATTTGCTTTCTTACCTGAAATTTGGCTGTAAAATCTGCACAGTTCTCCTCACAGCCGTGCAAATTCAAGTGGAAGATCAGGGAATGAGTGTTTATGTATGAAATCTATCACATGACTCTAATGTTATTCCTTATATGTAAAAGTGATGCTGTTATCCCCCATCCCCGGTCTCCCCCACTGCAGAAACTCCGCTACCGTGTGTTTATGTAGGTACACCTACATGTAGGCCTAAGAGATTGCAATTGAAGCCTGTATATTACTATTAGGAGTATACATATGTCAAGAATGTATGCATTAAATAAACTTCAGCTGGAGTCCGATTTAATACAGCAACACCGTTGATTGCATCAGTGATCTCTTTCTATTCCGCATTCTTCTTACAGCCTATACCAGTTGTTAGGCTGCCAATAGTACACGTTACTGCAAATTAAACTGAGATGTCAGGGTTTCAATCTTCACCTCTGAAAAAGTGCCACTTCTTAGCCGGATTACGTCTGGCCATGTCGTAAATAGTAGGGGTGAGGCCTAAAAAACGAGAATATATTGGAGCAAATAAATTACGATTGTTTCCAGACACTGCATTTATCAAAGTACAACCATTCTCACGCTCTGATTGGTGTGATGTGAACGTGTCATGAATCCCACGTGAAGCCTGTCGTAAGAGGATTTTTCTGCGCTCATGTCTGCGCCTCTTTCTACGTTAGGTTGATAAATGAGGGCCAGTCTCTCCCTGGTGGATAAATCATCGTCATCTGGCTGACCCTGTTCTACTGTGTTTCTATAATAGAGAAGGAGCAGTCCCTCTCTTTTGCTTTTCCAATGTTCCCACATACATCTTCCTCATCTCCCTCTTTGTCAGTCAATCTACAAATACATTGTAGATTAAGCATAGGGGACTTACAGTTAGGGATGCACCGATACCAATGCCAGTAGCCTATTGGGTGTCAGTCTGATGCTGTGAACATGTAGGCCTACTCGTACTTGTAGTCATGAAATTACTCCGATACTACTACACCCAATAACACCTCAGAGCTATGTGACAATAACTTCTCCGTCAAGCAGGTATAGGCGACAGAGGAGGAGCCATGCCAGACGAAGGGTTTGGCTGTGAAAAAATAACTAGGCTCTTGCCCAATGCATGATTGTCAGCCATTGTCAGTTGTTAATAACACTGCGTTTCATCATCTTTTCAGTGTACCGGAGCCGAGAGATTCCCAGCCTCCACATTACAGAAACTGTGTTTCCAAAGCTGCTTTATGAAAAAGGACATCAGTAGTCTGTTGCCCGTTAACTTCACCACTGATATTTGGAGCAGTGGTGTTAGCCCAATGGCTCTCATCAGCTTAAACATGAAGAAAGAGATATTACAATCTGCTCTGGCTGAATTAGGTTCCTTCACAGCGCTACCCTGTAAATAAGCTAAAATGAAAGCGCTTGGTGTGTAGTCTAACTGTTTTAACTGTTTGAGTTAGCCACAAGTCTTTAGATTTGGACAAAATATTGGGAACCTAGCTGCTGGCATAAACAAATCATCCTCTCCACTGGATCAGTAAATCCACATGGCTAATAACATACACGTGAATTGTGTCATCGGACTTTGCATTCTTCATTCTTTCTAAACTTCACTCAGTATTTTGATATCAAGAATTATATGATTTATTTTATTGACCCCAGGGAAATGTAAGGGCCCAAGGACTGAGCTTTGAATAGAAAAAGGCATGGTACTTTGAAAATACTGCTTTATTCTAATTGACAACAAAATCAGAGAAAGCCAAAATCATCTGTGTGTCTAATCACACCCTCAGACCCCAGAGGGATTATTAAGTACTTGTATCGGTACTCCGAATTGGCAAGTACCAAAATGTAAATAGTTGTACTTGGTCTTAAAAAAAGTGGTGTCGGTGAACAGTATGTTAAATGACTAAGGACAATATACTGATTAAACCTGATGAAATGTGTGCATGTGTGCATGTGTGTGTGTGTGTCTATGTGTGAAGATGGCGAGCTATAATTTGCTCTTAAATGATAAGGATGGAGTTAATAGCTTTTTTGAAATAGGACCGCCTTGATGATGAAGGTGATCTGATTAACATGGATGTAATAATGTTATCATTGGCCTGTAATCAGATGATGGCTTAATGTTGATAGTGATGTGAATGATGGTGGGGGTGATGGTGCCCCTGTTAAAAAAAGATACTGTATGTAATGATAAAAAACTCATATTTTTTAAGATTAGTATCCAGCAACTGGCTGTCGAAAATCAGCAATGTATTTTAAAAATGCTTTGTGAAGTTATATTGTCAACAAAATTATGTTTACTTCAGTAAATGCATTGTGTGTTTCCTTAAGGTGAAATTGCCTTTCTTCCCCATAAAACATCTGTAAAAAAAAAATACAAACACTTGTAATCATCGGTCTACTCACAGGTTGGAAGAGGAATTGTCCATTACATTACATTATGCAAGTATGCCAGATTGTGTGTGTGTGTGTGTGTGTGTGTGTGTGTGTGTGTGTGTGTGTGTGTGTGTGCGTGTGTCTGTGTGTGCGTTTGTGTGTGTGTTTGTGTATGTGTGTGTGTGTGTGTGTGTGTGTGTGTATGTATGTATAACATAAACCAAACAGGGACCCACTCGTAAAAAATAAAACATTGCTCCATTACACTATCAGTTCACTGATTTGGTCAAAAGCAGACACTTAGGAGATGTACTGTGTATGACAGCTGACAATGACATCAACAAGAATGCATATCTCTTCAGGACTTAACAAAATAACATTCTAGTAAATCACGCTTTGTGAAGGGTTTATTCTTTTTAAAGTAAATGCAGTGTCTCCTTTAAGATTTTTTTTAGCAGTGGGGGCAGGTCTGTCCGAACAACAAAATCAACGTAGAGGAAACACTGGTAAATGCTTAATGTATGGTTGTTTACTAATGCAATACAGCTCTATTATATGCCATTAATAAGTTTTGTGTTACCATAAAATAAAATAATAAATACAGTTTATTTTTTTAAACTTGTAGCAGCTTGCAGTAGCCTGACGAGTAGGCCTATAAATAGGCTACCTCATGCATCCCACAGCTGTGCAATGTGGATCTCACATTCTTAACTTATTAATTATAGCTGATCTATAAAGCATTAGTACTTATTAGCAGTTATTCAAGGCATTAGTTACAACATATAAACCCTTTATAAAGAGTGTCATATTCTGAATTGAACTATGAAAAAGACTGCAGTCACCGCTTTTGGAATGGTATAGGAGTGACAAACATACACAGTATAGCCTACCTTAACGCAGGACTATTATGCAAATAAGCATGCAGTATTGATTTTTGGATGTCATGATGATGATGGTGAGGATGCTCATGATGTTGGTGGTTGAAGACGTAGTGGTGATTAAAGTATTGACGGGCGTCATCCCGATAATAAGTCACTTCCGAGAGAGAGCGGTGAGGAAGAGATCAAGGGAGAAAAACGAGAAATTAGCAAACACGTGCTGAGAGATTTTCAAAAGTCACATTATATCAGAGAGGGAGATAGAGAGAGTGAGGGGGAAGAGAGAGAGAGAGAGAGAGAGAAAAGAGAGAGAG
>NC_048418.1:6527671-6546225 GCF_013103735.1 Etheostoma cragini | reverse complement strand
AGAGAGAGACGCGATAACAGCGTTTGTCCTTCTTGGACTCAGTTTTGTGACCGGCTGACGGGCTGAGCGGGCGACGGACGAAGAAACTTGAGACAATCACACCGAGATCCCACATTCAGAGGTAAATACACAATCAGTTTGACTGAGACCAGATAATCCTGTCATTGTGAGCGTGTGTGATTTTTTATTTATTTTTATTTTATTTTTTGTGTGGCGGGCAGGCTGACTGAAGATCAGACCTAGTTTCCCCTCGCTTGATAGGCTATTTGGGAATTGCGTTTCTCTCTGCCTGTCTGCTCTTTGGCACCGCTGCTTGACATTCACCAGAGCTCACATTCTAAATTGAGATACGGAACGTGACACTTGAAATACTTCAACATCAATTTGTGGTTGCCTATAATTGTTTCAGTGAAATCGATGCATGTGGTAGGTTTATTCTCACTGGTTTATTCTCACTCCGTGCGTCTTTGCGAGAGCCCGAAGCGTTTTGCAGGATTTTTGTCGTCATAAAAGTATATCCCTTACAGCTTCATTTGAAACTAGCTGTGAATTTTAATTATAAGCAATATGACAGCGGGATCAGTTTCATAGTGGACGACATTGAGCAGTCCTAATTGGGAGCCCTTGGTCAGAGATATTGAGGACCTGTCCGCTGGCGCACACTCGTATGTGTTTTTATGTGGGGGAATGCCAGCGCCATAACTGTTGTATACTTTGATTGATTATCTTATTGATCCATTTATCGATTCTGCCAGATTTTTAGTCCATGTTTTCTCCCGATCACAAGGTGAGGAGAAGGGGCTGTCACTTTTTGTGCAAATTGGACCGGCGCAATGTTTTTACGCGTGCGAGCCGATTCCTGACAGGCTGCGCGCGTGTGCGCACTTCTGTCTGCCTGCAAGAATCCGTTACCGAAGGACGGCTGGGACCGACGTCTGCCAGACTGCCACCGAGCATCGACACGCCGGGGCAAATATTTTACCTGCTCGCCGTCCGTATGCGCAAGTTCTCCCTGGTTCAGCGCGTCTCTAATGAGGTTGATCGGCTCCGAGTCGCTCCAAAAACCCGGCTTAATTGCATCCATTTTTTACGCGACTATATAAGTCGGCGATAATAAGTATTTGGCTTAACATCCAGGCGTTGTCGGTGATGCGCTTGTGCAAAATGCTTCTTTTTTCACGGTGTGCACAAATAGTAATACTGTTTTTGTATGTGTAAAGCAGTAAGCATCTGGGAAAGACATTTGCTTTGATGTACGACTTGCCTTCCCAGGTTACATCGATTATTGCAGTCTGCTGGGTAGTATATTTTTGTAAGAGCAAGAAAAGTGGGTCTTCCATATCTATATATAATTTCTTGATGATGTAGAGAGCATGGTGAGCCGTTGATACAGTCATCTTTGCAGCTGGGTCAATTCTCAAGTGGTAAACCTGTGCTCTTCTAGCTCCTTGCTGAGCATATACAACTAATGGGATACACAAATCACTCCCACACACGCTTAATGGCTCTGATCAGGCTGAGGCATGTTTATTTATGATAAAGCATATGTATTTTACATCACTGTCCCAACAGGGAAAATGGTTACAATCAGTTCAGTGTGTGTGAACACCAAGACTATATTTGTGTGTCTGGTACAATATGTGTGTATAAGTGCATATGTTTATCTCTGAGTATCTTTCCCTGTTTGTATCTTTGATTGCATGAGCACTTTCCTGCAATTTTCTCAGAACCAGCTGTAGCATCGCAGGACTCTTGTTTCTGTTGTTGGAGAAAACAGGACGAGGGAGACTAGTGATTGGACACACGCTCTCTCCTCTTCTAATGTTGTTAAGAGAGAGAGAGCGCAGCAATCTGTGTGTCAGGATTCAGTTAGCAATTGTTTACACCAGATATCCCTTGCATTTTTACCCGGATGGGGGCTGTGTTAGGGGGAAGTGAAGGAGGGCAGAGGGAGAAGAGGGAGAGGAGAGGTTAGGAGACATCAAGGGAGGAGAGGAGGGGTAGTTAGATGGAGAAAGGGGGAGTAGATGAAAGGTGGACAGGGGTAGAGGTGGGGCAGAACATGAGGAGAGATTAGAAGAAAGACTGGAACATGAGTTGAGAGTAGGAGGAATATCTGCCGCATTTCCACTGCATGGTATGGCACTGCTTTACTCGACTCTCTTTTTCTGTTTTCCATTACCAAAAGTTGTGGATAGTACCTTGTACCCGGTACCATCCACCTTTGTTACCACCTCGGTCGAGGTTCCAAGCGTGCTGAACCGATACTAGAAGGTGGAGTTAAAGCACTGCAGACCACGCGACCCGATACCGGATAAGCGGTCGAAGATGGATGGATGGATGGAGACCACTGACTGGTCAGAGAGAATCATCACTTGCGCGACACGGGACATCTTGCACACACCCGCCATTTTCATAATAGCCAAGCTACTGTAGACAGCAAGAACAATTTTTGTATGCACTAGACCCAGATTTTGAAAAATGGCAGCACCCAAAACCAAGGCATACATTAAAGACACTATGCCATACAGTTGACGGATGGAAAGATTCAGTGAGTGTCACGTTGAAAATGATGTCACGGCAGTTTCATGTGATGGCGATCAGCGGAAAATCCCAACTTTACCAAGGGGATACCATCCGCAGTGGAAAATGAAATAGAGAAAAATGTCCTGGTACCAAAAGTGGGTTGGAGTTGAGCCGAACCTTGCAGTGGATATGAAGCAATAGACAGGAAAAGAAAGGGGTGGGGATGGGGTGTTGGTGAAAACCAGACAGGTTGCACTTAGTCAGGGACTTATTCTGGCGATAAAAGTGCCAGAAGAATAGAAGAAAGGTGCTGCAGTTGTGACAAGTGAGGGACACACTGCATCCCATTCACAGACATTACAGTGTCTTATGGCTGCTGATGATAAGCAAGACGTTTGTGATAGATGGTGGGATACTGAAAGAGGGAGGATGAAAAAACACTGGCAGACTACAAGAAAAAAAAGAACCAAGGACAAACAAAAAAGGTGTATGTGTGTTCAAGAAAGAAACTAGAGAGTCGAAGATGCAGGGAAAGGAATTTAAATTCAGGTCTTGAATGAAGATTTTCTTTAACCATCTTTCCCCACCAATGTTACATAACCTTGTTGCCTCTCCTGCCTTGTAAAGTTTTGCCAGAAAGACAGATTACTTACTAATTATGTTTCAGAGACTCCACTGGCTGTCTTTCTTTAAAGACTCAATCAAACTTCATAAATGGCGTGCCCTTAAAAATGTTAGAGACGCTTCTAAACATGCTGATCACCCTTCTATAACGAGGAACAATGGCTTTGTATGCAGCCCCAATTATGGGAAACACACACAGGGAACATGGTAAATCAGTGAGCCTTTATTTCCTTTTGATTCCCTCCTAATGAGAATGGGAGACTCCTTGAGATGTGCACCCTTGGGGGCTTTCCTTTTCTGAAAGTGTGTGTGGCAGTCGACGGACGTGTACCATTCATTGGCTGACACCTCAGTGAAATCAATCAGACAACATGGCCTCCCAGGGATCCTCGTGGAGAACAAGGAAATAAACGCTTAGTGCTCAAGACATGAAGATTCCCTAGGGCTCTCTCACACAGAGATAATGTAATGGCAGGATTCCCTTTCCTATTGTTTCAACGGGAAAGGGTACGAGGAGCTTTCACGATCTAACGTTGCTTAAGATCCTGCTTGTACTCCTCTCAACTTGCTTTTCCAGACAATGGAAAATGGAATGAGCTGTATCAAACCTTTGGCAGAGTACTTTTCCCTGGGTGTCAGTCTCTTGGAGTCACACAGTAACTTTGTGCAGGAACTGAATCTCAACTATATCATCTCTAATTATCTACTCAAGACTGACGTGAAATGTTTCATCCATATGTGATGCTCCCTTCAAACTCCAGATAGATGTAAAGGGTGATGTACTAGACCTTCCATCAGTGCCCTTTGATGGTGATCGCCCATCAAAGGAGATGAAGACACATGATTGCCCATGCTGACTTTTTAAGACTTATAATTTGCAGTGGGTTCTGCAGCACGCATCTCCCAGGAGAAGTGTGTGAATTCGCTTGAACATCCTTCACGCTTGTCCCAATCGCCCCCCCCCCGATGCAGTGCCGTCTCCCCAATATCCCCAGACTCAGCTCTGTGTCCCTTGCGTCCCTAGACTGAGGTTAGAGCAGGACAGGCAGACCCCAGCAAGAGCAGTGCAGTGTTGAGACATGGAGCCATTCTCTCCCTGGTGGTTATGGGTGGAAGGGAGGTGAGGGGGGGGGGGGGGCTAGGAAATGGTTATGTCTTGCAGTGCAGTTTTTTTCCCTGTAGAGGCATGTGGGTCGGTGCTGCAGAGTCTGTCACGGTCTCTTGTTCTCAGACCAACATCGCTGTTTATTCACATGCACGTACACAATGCAGACAGGTGGAGATGCACGTATGCAAGCACTTATTTAAGAGAAGACACATCCCCCCTCTTACACACATACACACACACACACACACACACACACACACACACACACACACACACAGGAAACTCATAGGTCCTTGTCTTCAAACTGTCTAGAAATTGTACATGCTATTCAGATTTGCCTCAATTTTCTCTCTTCAACAAGAGTTGAAAGTATAGAGGCACATTCTCTTTCTGCTGTCAGCCGGGGGTCTGTATTACTGTCAGCAGGGGGTCCGTATTATTGCCATAGTGGACTGAATGGGATGTAAGGTTGGTGGAGGCAACTCCCAGCTCGTGGTGGGTGGCTGTTTGGATGGGTGGGTTGAAGCAGGACTCTAGTTAAAATATGTACAGAAGCTCACAACACTGGAGACATTTTTGTGCAGAAAGACAGCAGGCTGCTCCAGGCTGATTGTGTGTGTCGGTGAGTGTGTTGTCTGTGTATTTACATTTATACCCTGCTGTGTAGAAATGACGTAGGGAGAAGGCAAGAGAGACACTGACAGAACAAGAAAGCTTAAATGACTGTTGGTTAAAGACTTGCTCTTTTCTCCACCTATTTCTTATGTAAAGTAGAATTTGAGTTAGAAATCAAGTGCTGGATAATGATATTGAGCATTTCATTATATTTCTGTCAAACCTTATTGAATATGGATTTCTGTTTTATTCGATTCAAATCATTACAAATTCAAATAAATAAATAAATTAATGAACACATGAATACATGAAATAAATATGCCTTTAAAATACATCAATAAATAAATAAATGAGGCAATAAATACATAAATAATGATACATATATATAGACATATATATGAGGTGTTACTTTCATGGTACTTTTAGTTCATAAATACACATTTAGCCACGCCCCCTGGTTTGCATATAAGAACTGGAAATAAACACAGAGGGAAATCAATAAATGTGGCATTAGGAAATAAAAGTCCACAAAAATAAATAAATGTGGACTTATGAAATAAAAGTACCATGAAATAATTAAAAGTAAAACCTTTTATTATATTGATTCATTTTTTTAATTTTATCTGAAGATTTACTATTATTTAATTATTTATTTATTGTCTCATTTATTTATTTCATGATGTATTTCAAAGGCTATTTATTTATTCATATATTTATTAATTTATTTATGTATTTAATATTTTATTGAATAAAACGCCATTCCATAATATTGAAAGGAGTTTTCTATGTTTGCACATGTGAGGTCCAGAAATATTAAGTGTATGTAGTCTATTGAACAACATGTAAATTGTAGGATTTCCAGGGTCACTGAATCAGCAGCAAAGAACGACCTTAAAACCAGTGTTGGGCAGCAATGCAATACTTACTTGTAACAGTGATGTGATTACTGTTTTCATAAGGTATGACAATTTCAAATTTGAGAACTACATTACATTTACTAATCCAAGTAACGTTCCAATACGTTGACAGTGTGGGTGATCTTTGCCGTGTCTCAGGGAGTTTGGTGGAAGGGAGTTATGTCTTCCGTGTGCGGTCAGAGGACTGGCTGCTGTGAGGCGCGTTAGCTTGCGTAGCAGCGTGCAGCATGAGGAGGCGGTTAGCTTCTACAATAAGAGGAGAAATGTCCCTCCTGCATGGTAAGTCTTTTTCCGACATGTTACGTCTTCTTAGCCGCCCGTAGTTTCCCCTACATTTAGCTGGCTAACCTTCAGATAGCTTATTTTAGTTTAGCAGCTTAGCGCTGCCTGCGGCCAGTCTCCGCAGCTAAGCATAAAGTTAGCTTGTTAGCTAGCTGCTATAGTTTCAACATTTGAGGATGTGGCAGCTTTCGAGTTGTTTAAAGGCACCTTTGATAGTGAAAGTCATGCAATGAGTAATGTAACGCATTTATTTAACACATTTATTTTGCTTTTAAGAAATGTGAGTACTTTGTCAATAAGTAAAAATGTATGCATTGATTACATTTTTTTCGAATAACTTGCCCAAACACTGCTTAGAAATCATTCATAAGACCATTTTGGAATTTCAAAACAGCTTGTGATGCACTTATTTCACCTTATCTGCTCAGTAGAAGGAATGTAACCAATGCGCAATGCATAGTACATCACTTATTGACCTACTCTCTTCTACATTCGGACAGCAGATGCAATCAGATACAAACTTTGGGCTCAAAGTTTTGCTCTTCAAAGTTTGTTTGATTTCTGTGTGGAAATCTGCCCAGGAAATTTGCTTGCTCATAACTTACCTTTAAATCATGATTCATGGTGGTGGGAGGACCAAGGTGTCAAGTAGAGAACAGATCAAAGGACAGACACATCAGTCCCACAGCCCAGCTTGCATTACTTACATGTACAAGGATAATGAAGGTGGAATCCATAAGAGGAGTCAAATCTCACTTAGTTGCACTGAAATGGAAGGAGGCTACAATTAGCCCTTTAGTAAATGTCATCTGAAATCATAATATTCAATGTTAAATACGATTTTCCACTGATTAGTTTTTGGTGCAAGTCTTTAAAACGGGATGGAAAAGCAGTTTTCAAATTGACAACTTTCATTGGCTTTCCATTTCTGCCCCTATTTCTCAATTCATAAGCACACATGAAATTGGAGGCAGTAACTGTAGCTGCTTAAATAATTTCACCATGGTTTAACACAATTTAGGAAAGCTTTAATAAGCTTTGCAACAAAAGGTGTCAATGACTGTAACCAGCATATTGGAATTAAATTTATCATACTGAGGAAATTAACAATTCTTGTCCCCTGAACAATTGCTTTTGAATTGAATTTTCATGTGGAGATAGTAGCTCCTTTTTCGGCTCATCTTTACCAAGGCTGACAGTAATACTGGGAAAGGTAGGAGTGACTGTGTAGGTGTTTGCTTGGGCTGGTGGTAATATGCATCTGCATCTATCAGCTGACGTGTGTGTGTTTGTTTGTTTGTGTGTGTGTGTGTGTGTGTGTGTGGCCATGACAGAAAGACACCTATAGTATAAGCTGCTACCCCTGACATAGGAGTCCTGTAGGAATTGAGTAAATCCTATTGTAAATTTGCCTACTCCATGAAGATAATTGGCTTATTTCTGTGTTAAATAGCCGGTCCTACAGGACACTGACTGGGCTTAGCATGCTCCGTGTAGACAGTGTGTCTGTTTCTCAGCCTCTTAGGGAATTAGAGGCACATTACATACTAAATTACTGTATGACAATGATGGACTGATAGCTGCAGTGCGTAACCCTGAGCTTCTGTACAGGGACTTGCATGCCCAAGAGTTGGCAAGGGCAGGAGTTTGATTCCCACAAGTTGCACCTCTTATTCTGTATGGTTCTTGCTGCTTGATGTCTGAAAAGAAGTTACACAGACAGGCTGGTTTAGGAACAGTCTGTGCATCCAAGACTTCAGAGCTACATTTCCCATGGCTTGTAAAGATCTCAATTTCTGGCAGTTTCAAGCTTCTATTGAGTGAATGTGTGGAAAGTGTTGCGTTGCCTTACCTAAATCATTATCCACACATCAAACACCATCTGGGTTTCACTCTGTTACTTTGAAGATTCCTTCCTCATCAGTCCTGCGCCTAAAGGAAATGCCGCAAATAAGTGTATGAGTTTGTGCACACATGCAAACGACCTCACATGTGGCTCTTTTTATGCCCGTCTTAACCCTGTAGTTTCTCAGTAACCGCGCTAATAACTGTTGTCTCTCTGTTTCTTGGCCTCTGGGCAACTGCTTAGTAATGAACCCGGCCCCAGCTGATCCAGCAGCTCAGAAGGGGAAAAAAGCACCAAAATTCTCAAACCAGAAAATGAGAGATTCAAAGATGGATGAATTGTCAGCGGATGTGCAGCTGTGTGTGTGTGTGTGTGTGTGTGTGTGTGTGTGTGTGTGTGTGTGTGTGTGTGTGAGACAGACAGATACAAGATAGCTAGCACGCACAATTCTGGGACATGACCGAAAACTGTCTAGTTAGAGTGCATCAGGAAATGGATGAAAGGGAGAATTCCCTGCACGTGGTGAGAGAAGAGAAATGGAGCTCCAAATGCTTCATCTGTGTGTGTCCTGATGGCTGCTTAGTTGAACAAAGGCAACCAAGAGACAGTGATTACAATACCTTTAAAACCAATGCTCTGTCTCCTTTAAAATATGCTGGACATGCTGTAAAAAGAAATGGCTGAAAGCAACTTTTTAAGCCTTGACTGATGATATTGAGCATATGAAATGGCACCACCTCAGGGAGGTTTTTTTTAAAGCTAAAAAGAGCTTTAAGAGCCAAAGGGAACGTTTGTTTGTGCTTATTCCAGTGTTAAATTACATTGATAAATACCATGATTTTTAGTTTTGGGTAAAGCACTCCTTCCTGTTATGTATTAGAGCAAGCTGCTTTTCTGACTGTTATCACAACATCGTGTCCAGGTGTGGGTGGATCTGTGCGAGCTCCAGAGCATGGGTACTGTAATTAAAGTAGTTTGGTTCAGTTATCATGCGTGATATTTCAGCGCTGTGATCTACTTGAGAAGGCTTTTTGATGAATGGCCAATTAGAAGCAGACTTCTCAAGCCTAGTGGCTGACTGATCTCTTTTTAATGGCACTCCTGTTTCTTTGATAAAAGGCAAAATGAATCATCGATACCTTGGCCCAGAGGAGCACTGGGCACAGAATGTGATTGTAATTGGGTGTGTAGCATTACTTTGGGGTTCAGGCTTAGCCTGTGTGTGTATTTGAGTGAGAGTGTGGAAGAGCATTTTTGTGGTAATAGTGGTCAGTCCCAGTCATACTCTGATGCACATGGCTGCTTTGCAATAGTTGTATGTGTAATTCACTGCTTATGTGTGTTTATCTTTATTCCTGTTATTATCTACAGTGATATCTGCTTCATGTACATTTCAGTGACTGTAAGTATGGCAGCCCAGCTGTGTGTGCTTGCAGCACCAGTCAAGTCTTATTATCACTGATTTCTTTGCGTTTGATTGCTATTAAAGCACACTTCAATTAAGCCGGGCAAGTTTCCCTTCCAAAAAAATCCATGCTGCTATGTTTTTGATGCTTTAATCAAAAAGTCTCATTTTATATGCATAATTAATGCTACCGAAATGAAAAGACAAGAGCAGGAAAACAGCCTTAAACTTTCAAAGCAACACAAAGTCTCTCTTTATTCTTTATTTGCCAGTTCTTCAGGAGATGGCCAAGATATATTAGCCGTTTCTCAGAAGGGGGTGTCATGGCAGGACAGGGTGTTGTCTGAGCTGAAGCTGTGAAAACATACCATCTAACAATTTGATCAGGCAGCTAGCATCTTGAACCAAAGAGCCCACCTAGAGCTTTTGGACCTCCCAACAGGCCTTTGCTGCGCCTATAACTTTTACCGCAATGTTTTCCTAGGGCTCAGCCACAGGAGACTTCTCCGCTTTCCTAAGCAAACAGAACAGGTTCAGAATGAGGTGATTAGTGTTGTCAAAATGTCACTGCATCCCCTGCTCACACTGGAGGGGTTGGGACAATAATCTTATGATTCACTGCATGAAACTGTAGATCTCTTGTACATGCCTGCCCGCTACTAGCACATGCTTCACCAGGAGCTCCCTGATTCTCAGGTTTGTGTGCTTTTCTCAGCCTCCGTCCTCAGCTCCACCACACAATGTGAAGCGGGTTCCAGCCGAGATTGCGTACCAGACCTTTCACGCTTGGTCACAATGGAGGCTTGCTCGGCAGTATAGGCACTTGGGAAGATACAGAGAGAATCTTATTTTGCGGATTTAGACTTCATAAACATCATTATCATCTGCCTGACCTTGAGTTGCTGCGCTGTTCAGCGGCGACCCCAATTTTGTCAGAAACCTTCAATGTTAATGCGTGCGGTCCTGCGGGCAATCGAGTCAACAAAACTGTTATTTTTTTTAGGGAGTGGAGTGTGTGGCATGTGTGTTATGTCTGTCTGGAAACGGGTGCACACATCTACATACATGCGCTGACTCAGTAATCTTTCTGGTTTGCTGCCTGGAACCGTCAGCATCTTTCCCCCCCCCAACAAAGTTTTCTGACTGTGCCTCTGCCAAATTTAAACTATGTAGAACATTAGTGTAACAGCCCACGCTCTTAGAATACAGATTTGTTCTTGAGTGCACGCCAAATGGCCTCTATATTTTATGAGCCTTCTCTCTACTAACATACTGTCTTGAGACTAATTATCATGGTTGCACTCAAACACAATGCTCGTTTATTATTGCATTGACATCACATTTGTTTTGGCTTGGCCTACATGGCAGGGACTTCACAGCGCTACAATGCGGGATTCATGTGTGGCACTTGACAGAGCATGCTTTGGATGGAGAATCTGTTCCTTGTTGCATTGGACATGGTGTTAGCCAGAAAGGTTGTTTGTTCTTTACAGTCTTGTCACTCATCCTTCTTCAAGTGGACTATTATTCTTTTTCGTTTTGGAAGTAGAGGGCTGCTTCACACAGAGTGAGCGGCTCACTGGGGAGTCATGCTCCATTCTTGGGAAGCAGTTTTCCTCTCTTGGCCTAGAAATGCCTTGATACTTTTTATTATCATAATACATTTTTTTCCCCCAGCATATTGTTTCTGTACACTGATTCCAGCTATTTTTATACATACTGCAAGACTATTAATAAAACCCTGAGTAATGTTGGTCTAAAAAATGGAAATGGTGCATGAAAGAGAGTTGAAAGTTTCTAGTAATGAACTACGGATTTATTTATTTTTTCACATTGTATTCTACTGGATGCAATGTATTTTTGCAGATTTAAGTTTCCTTTCCTTCTTTTTTGTTGGAATTTTGAACTCCGGTGGATTTATGAGGACTATGGTTAACTGCTCCTCAGATATCTGCATGTTAGATTGAGACAGCTAGCTAGACTGCCTGTTTAATCTGAGTTTTCTAACTATTTTGCAGCGTCTCCGTCCGGCGCTTAGCACCACCCAAGATGATTGTGATTGGTTTAAAAGAATGCCAATATGCCTAGCCAGACCCCCCCTCCGCTTCGCAGCATGTGGCTGGTCTGGCAAAACGAGACTATAGCTGTGTTCAAAACCGTTTCCTCATTCACTCACTCACTTTTCTCTATATAGTGTTTATTGAATGGTGAACTATATAGGGATGACCAAACGAGATTTTGGACACTGACTGAAAACACATTGTTGTGTGACTTGAGTCAGGAGATGCTCTCTTAGTTTGTGTGAGAGAGACGGACGCGCCCAGCATCATGTAAACAAACCGAAACAAAAATACTTCTAATACGTCCCTGAAACACCCAGGGTGAGAGTAAAATGTTGTATACTGTATATCTTGTTACATTTCCACTGTATTTTATAGTGGACTATATAGTAAATGAAATTAGCCGCAGAGAATTCAAACAACACTACAAAATGGCGAACACACTATATAGTGCATTATTGCCGTGATAGGGAACGGTTTTGAACACAGCCTATGAGTTCCCCAATGCCTATCCCAGCATGCACTGGGCAGAAGGTAGAAAACATCCCGGGCAGGGTGCCAGTCTATTGCTGGGTGAGGACAAGCAAGCACAGACACACAAACACAATGATCCAGTAATAACGGAGGCTGAGTTTGAACTGTAGTGCTGTCCCTAAAAACAAAATTTAAAACAAAAACGAAACAGACTATTTATTTATACAACTGAAAATGCAGGCACACCTACATTAGAGCCCCTCATACACTGTAAACCCACACATGTGTTTCCAATTAATTGGCAGATTACACCTTGGTCTCCCTTTAGGTTTAAGAATGAATGCAATCATCTACCTAGCCTGGTTCCAGACTTCTGAATTGCCACCCATGTTTTAGATTTGTTCAGCGATACAAATAGCTTCGGTGTCTATCCACATGTTGCTGTGGATTGGAAAAACTGTTGACCAACCAGTTTAGTAAAAATGGGAACATCCTCCTGGTGGCTACATTAATGAAAAATTGTTAAAGTTAAATAACAACACTTTCCACTGATGGGTTAAAGCTAGATAAAATGAAAAATAACCCTCACTACCAACAAGAAATTTGCTGACATAAATACAATGTCAGGCTAAATTCAAAGTAATTTACTCTGATATCCAGGGTAATATCTCCTGCCATTGGCAGCTTATGGGCAGATGTTTAGTGTGGCTTTACACAGGGTTGATTGACATCTCTCTGCCTCTCTTTCACCTTTAAGACATTCAGGAAATTAAGTTTGGTGACCTCAGCAATCTTCCTGCAGAGCTTTGTCTAATGCTGCGTTCATGCCACCTGGGAATATCAGGGACCGCCCCTGTGATTATGTTGTTTTTCCAACTGCCAGCGTTCACGTGAACGCTGAAGACTTTAGGTCGAAGAATGATTGTTCACCGTTACATTTTAGTTGCATTTAAGTACCAGGGCATTCAGTCATGCGTGTTCTTAAATTATATTGCCGTTTGGCATTACTTGTTGCAAGACTGCCACCACCTGTTGGGCGTAGCCTAGTGTGTGAAAACATGGAGGCCACAATAACAAAGATTTGCTGCTGTTTTCTTATGCGAGCAACAAACAGGACATTGACAGGTGTTTGTTTGTGTTGTCTTTAGGACAACGAATGGGAAAGAACACGGATAAGGTGTTTTTTTTATACATAGGCCTATTAATGAATAATTTGAAACATGTTATGTCTGTATGTTTCTTGGTTTATTTTCTTCTTCTTTATTGTCACTTAAATATATTTAGGGAACCAAAGTGGCCTCAATCAAACATCAGTTGTCAACAACGCGTCACCAACTGGGAAACTCGGTTAGCACTTCTGATTCCCACAGGAAGGGACGTGAAGGGTGATGTTTCCACTCGGAAAAGAGTTTTTCTGGCGTCCATGAACGCGCCACAACTCTGAATGTAATCAGTCACCATGAGTGAAAACACCTGTGTTGGTGTACAGGGCATTCAAGGTTAATGTTGCTATGCAAAACAGCGGAATATCAATGTTATTACTCAGTGCCACCATCAGTGGAATTAATACTTAATACACACTGACAGATCTTTTTCTGTCTGGAGAGGGGTTGACTATGTATGACCACACAGTGGACACCAATTATATATTTAATCTTGTTGCAAAGGTCAAACTATGCAAATTGCATTTGGGAATATCTAAAAGGTATATACTTACCCTTGATTTTTGCCTCTCTCCTCAATTTAAAAAAGCATTGTAGAGGACAATCTTTGTTAATGCCTATAGCGCAATAAAGGTTGCTTGAATGCCATGCATATAAAATTGCCGTGAGCTTTTTGTGTAGATTTGGACTTGTACAGGCCAAAAGTTTGGAACCACCTTCTCATTCAATGCGTTTCCTTTGTCTTCATGACTATTTACATTGTAGATTATCACTGAAGGCATCAAAACTATGATTGAACACATGTGGAATTATGTACTTAACAAAAAAAGTGTGAAATAATTGATATATTCTAGTTTCTTTAAAGTAGCCAGCCTTTGCTTTGTTGACAGCGCTTCAAACCCTTGGCGTTCTCTTAATGAGCTTCATGAAGTAGTCACCTGAAATGGTTTTCACTTCACAGGTGTGCCTTGTCTGGGTTAATTGGTGGAATATCTTGCCTTATTAATGGGGTTGGGACCATCAGTTGTGTTGTGCAGAAGTCAGGTTTATACACAGCCGACAGCACTATTGGACAACTCTTGATATTTTGTCAAGAACCAATCAGCTAAGTAAATGACATGATGAATACATCACAGAGTTCTAGCAGCAACACATCTCTAGAACAACTGTTAAGAGGAGACTACGCAAAAGAGGCCGTCATGGTCGAATAGCAGCTAGGAAACCACTGCCAAGGAAAGGCAACACGCAGAAGAGATTTGTTTGGGCCAAGAAACACAAGGAATGGACATTAGACCAGTGGACATGTGTGCTTTGGTCTGATGAATCCAAGTTTGAGATCTTTGTTTCAACCGCTGTGTCTTTGCGTAGTGGAGAAAAGGTGACCAAATGGATTCTACATGCCTGGTTCCCACCGTGAAGCATGGAGGAGGAGGTGTGATGGTGTGGGGGTGCTTTGCTGGTGACAATGTTGAGGATTTATTCAAAACTGAAGGCTTACTGAACCAGCATGGCTACCACAGCATCCTGCAGGGACACGCCATCCCATCCAGTTTGCGTTTATTTGGACCATCATTTTCATTTTTCAGGTGAAATGGTTTTCCAGCAGTCTTGAAGCTCATCAAGAGAACGCCAAGAGTGTGCAAAGCAGTAATCAGAGCAAAGGGTGACTACTTTGAAGAAACTAATAAGACATGTTTTTAGTTATTTGTACTTTTTTGTTAAGTACATAATTCCATGTGTTCATTTATAGTTTTGATGCCTTCAGTAATAATCTACAATGTAAAAAGTCAGGAAAATAAAGAAAACACGTTGAATTAGCTGGTGAATGGGACGTTTGTAGGGATACACCGTAACCTATTTTTGTGGATCTCTTGATTGCTGTGGATTACTTTTTTTTTGTTTCATTGGGTTACGGCAAAACAGGCTACGGATCTGTTTTATTAATGTGTCTTAACGTTTTATGGTGTGATAGCACTTTGTTTTGCATTTGGAGAGGCATCTAAACAGACTTTAGGTCGAAGAATGATTGTTCACTGTTACATTTTAGTTGCATTTAAGTACCAGGGCATTCAGTCAGTGTCTGTCTATTGCATTCCAACACAGCTGTGCCGCAACAGGATTTCTAAAGGGAGAATTGTGGCGTAAATTGTTACAATGTCATTTACAATCTGCTAAAAGTGGTAGGGCAGGTCTCAGCTGCTACAATAAGCCCCCCCCTCCCCCGCTGCACAGCCCCCTCCCCCAAAATCCCCATACATGTCTCAGGGGGGAGCCATAGCCCTCACTGACTCATTCAAATTGCTTGGCACACACGTCAGCAACCCACTCAAATGGAACATCAAAACAGAACACATTACCAAAAAAACACCCAGCAAAGACTGCTTTTGGTTAAAAGATTCAAAGTAAAACAAAACCCACTGCTTCAGTTTTACACAACCATCATAAAGAGCATACTCATCTCATCTATAACAGTTTGGTCCAGCTGATGCCCTCCCGGAGGGGCTATATGTCACTGCTCACCAAATCATCCCGTTATAAAAACATTTTTTCTCCCACTGGAATAAGAACTGAGGACTTCTTACCAACCCTGACCTTTGACACAACCCTTAAAACTCCGTGTCAATCTTGTAACTATTGTCTGTGAATTTTGTCTTATGGTAACATGGCAGTAATGCCTCTTCTGTTTGTCATCTAATGGAATGTCGATATCTGTCTGTTTGATGATACTGACACTGCATACCCACCATGCTGTACCAAAAGCAAATTCCACTAAACTCGATCGTGTGGTCATTAATAAATGATGATTGATTTATAGCTCTATTATTATTTGTATTGAAAAATACCTGCATGGCGGTGCAGGTCATTTTCAGTAGAATTCAGCTTTCCTGTTGCTCCCCTGTTTAAAAACCACAAATAACATAACATTTAAAAGCCTCTAGCAAGCATTCACTCCAGTATAGCACATAGCAGGAATAGATTTTTCCTATAGCTGCTTGACATTTCTCTTTATCCACGAGTCAATAAATCACACTTGTGTTTAAACATAATAATTCCATGCTGTCGTGTGCTTTATGACAGAGGTTTTTGCTCACTTGTTGCCAGTGGATGTGCTTGAGATGCTTCTTTATTGTGGCAGCGTTTGTCAGTGTTGGTCATCAATGTTCACACGCGGTGATGGGGACTATTCTGCTGACGTTCAGCTGACTCACAAAAATTGGCTCATAAATTTGCATCACTGTTTATGTCTGAATAGAAATTGAATTCTTTTGTTCTCGATCGTGCAGTTGAAATGCTTCTGAACGCCTAATAATATTTGTTTCTGCCAAATATGACCGTCCTGGTGCCCCCACTGCTGTTGGATTCCATATTCTGCACGGAGGAGCTCTGCCCTTCTTCCTCGGGACTGTGTTTGATGTGTTTTTAATGTGTCAGACTGACATGTTTATTTATGTGGTGTCCCAACACCATAAACAATAACATATTCCACTGTTCTACTTTTGTCACCCTCTCTTTGCATGCATCCACACAGATATGCTGTGACATACCCAATATGGCAAGTGTCAGCAAAGACAAAAGCATGCACTTGAAAGACCCTCCTCCGATCTGTAGGTGCACACGCATACGCACAAAATCTCATCACATGCCTGAAGTGCATCCCCCACACCTCTAAAGGGGAACCAGTGGAGATACAGCAAATGTGTATTGTGTGTGTGTATGTGTGTGTTCTGGTGTGACACATCTGTGCAAAGCGACACAAGGGGGTCCTGACAGATATGGGCTGAAGTGAGAGCCTGTTTCTGTTGTGCTCTGTCACGCTGAGGCTTCTTCCACATGCCTGCCTTCCACCTTCTGCTTGCCGCTGCCGCTAGCTGTTAGGTAACCTGATGCTAGTGTGTGTGTGTGTGTGTGTGTGTTTGTGTGTGTGTGTGCGCGCTCGGGTGCGTGCATTGACACCACCACGCTCTTGCACAGTTTAAAGTGCCAGCGTCTGTGCTGCGTGGCCTCGGAAATGTGCGTGTGACATGACATTAGGTCCCATCAAAGATGAAGGGTGAGAGATTAAAAAGGACACAACACAAGGGCGGGAGCAAAGAAGCGGCGGCGGGAGCTGCTTTATGTCTCCGTATGTGAAATGGACAGAAAGTTCAGTTGATAAATGAGAGTATCAATGACATCAGTGCATCAGCGGATGACCACGGTGATGACGTGGAAGGCCTCGGCAAACTCAAACAATTTCCATTCAGTTTTAAATTCCATTCCTCTGCTTCTCTTGCGACCATGTGCTTCAAGGTTAGCTCATAAGTTATGCTTCAAGTCTGTGTGGAAATCTGACATCTTTTAACTGTGTTAGAGCTTGCATATGTGCATGTGTTTATTATATGTAGTCTTGTGTGTGTGTGTGTGCTCCCAGTGGGGATTGTATTTCAGTCGGTCAAGCCTGACAGATAACAACCCACCGTGCTCGTCATATCTATTATTGAAGGGACAGGAAATTGATCGGTGAAATAGAACGGTGAATGTTACTCTGCCTTCCTCAGCATCTCAGTTCCTGTCTCCTCTCTACCTCTGTGATCCCTGTGTTCCATCCCTTCTCGCTATTGGAATCCCCACTGCCCTTCATTTCAGTCATCTGGCTTTCTCCCCTCTTTGAATTGTCTTTGTATTTTGGTCTTCTTACTCTTGATTCTCATTTTTTAAGTGAAGATTTAGGATGTAGAGAGCCCCGCTGTCTCAGTTTCTCAATCACCAGTCTATCTAATTGGACTTGTAGTTTTCTGGCAGGCTTTTTCTTCTGTTGAAGTTGTTGTTCCACAGTACATCAACACAACTCTTTCCCCTCAGCTTGCACAGTTTCAGAGCCCTATTCACCCTCCTTCCCTCCTTCCGTGCCTCCCCGCGCTCTCTCCTCATCTCCCCTCCTCCTCATCAGCTAGAAATCATGACTCACCTTTGATCACTCTCCTTGGAAACTCTTCGTCGCAGAAAGTCAAGTGTTTTATCTTTGTTGTGTGACAATTCAACTCTGGAAAAGACCACGCGCTGCCAGCAAACACGGCTGTTTGAGCCCCCGAATATGCAGCGCGGAGAAGAAAGCCTAATTTGAGCTCAATTCATCATGGCAAGATTGCCATGCATTTATTGATAATTGCTTTTTTCCGTTAAAAGGGACGGTGTTCAAACCGTCAGTCGTGTAAACATGAGAGATGCAGCTGTTGCCGCAATTAACTTCTCACTTTCCCTAATGAAAGGATTAATCCGCCAGCAAATCTCTCGGCTTCCTTTCAAATGCCAAGCCTCCATTCAGATGGCTGCCAGTGGCAGAAAGGAAGGCCGTGTTGAACAAAATGGGACGATCTATAACCAGAGCCAAAAGTCACATTCATTGGCTCAGCCTGGTGTCACATCATCATCAGGCTATCTTTACTGCTGTGGAACAAGAGAAACCCTTTACCAACTGCTGTTTGATGATTTCCTGAGCAAAGCCTCTACAAGCGTCTGTTTTCACAAGCAGGCCTCTCCACAGCGCCACTTCC
>NC_048418.1:6516087-6527571 GCF_013103735.1 Etheostoma cragini | reverse complement strand
CACCATCGGCTCTTGTCAGAATCCTTCAGAATGGACGATAGGGCATGCTTTACGTTGCACAGGCAGTTGAAAGACAGAAAGAGAATAGTTGTCTCTTGTTTGAATTAGGTGTGTTTGGGAAGCAAGGGATGAATGACAGCCCATTGACAACGGAGTTGGGCTTAGGCTAAATCTCTGAAGCCGTCACTCCGATGTATTGATCAGCTTTTCTTTCCTTTGCGGAATCGAGACAGGGGACTGGTGTGGAGAAGAGCAGATAGATCAAATCCATAACAAAAGCCAATCCTCCTTACTTTTCTGGTCTGGCCATCGATCAGAAAGAGGAAGCAATTCTTGTCAATGTCAGCATTTACTTCAACATCCCATTTGCTATGATGTTGGTTTAGATTGTGAGACTGGTTAAAGAGCATTTTGTGTTCACACTGGCTTTTTTTATACCAACAAACCAAGCGCTTTAAACATAAAGTTAAATGCACTGACAGCACTTCAAAGAAGCGTAGCGTTCAGGCACTTCAGTTGTTCTTGAATAAGATGATTAGCATCAGCTGTTTGGCTAACAGCGTCCAATCCTATTCATCCAAGTGTACAAAACGGCAATTACAACCTGACACTTATCACTATTGTTCTGCTGCTGCCATCCCAACTCCACCAGCCCAGCCTTACAGTATGTGCTATTTTGCTACTGTTGATTTAAGTAAGATTAAATGTTCATGTGTGTTTATTAAGGGGAACTAGCTCTCTCAGCAGTGCGCTTGTTGCTAGTTGGATTCTAAGAGATCCCTCAAAAAGCAGAGAGCAAAAAGCAAAAGAGTCTTTTCTGCCAAATAAATAGTCTCTGGTGTAACAAAGAGCATGAAGAAATAACTGACTATGTCCAATGAATGGGTTACCCTCTAGTCCATTTAATGCCATGCTTACAACTCTTTATAATAAGTCAGTGTGAACATAAACCAGACCAGAACTCAGAGGCAACAATGTATTTGTGTGTTTTCTTTGTCTGTGGGATGGACTGTATATAAAGATGGGTGACATATTTAAGCTATGTAGTTCTTATCACGCTAATATTTGTCAAAGTGTTTGTTAAAGTGTTCATCTTTCTGATAAGGTTGGTTTTTATTAGAAATTAGGTGCTTTAAAACTCACACACGGCTCCATAACATCATGGAGAGACACAGCGGACGCCGGTCCACACTTCTGACATTTGTCCACAGTTTTAATTGTTATTAATACCGCTGGTACCTCTGGTGTTTCGGTGGCCACGGCACAGAAGAAGTTATTGAATGCAACTAACTTCAGTTCGTGGAGTAATAGCATGTGAGACGGAGCCTGCTGGACCTGGGCGAGAGATGGGACCCATGGCCTGAATATTATAGTTCATAAAAAGGCAGCGCAGTGACGATACAGACATTTCATACACACAACGTGTGTAACTCTGCTGACCCGCCATTCAACCCGGGCTGGACCCCTTCATAATGAGTCTGCTGTCCCTCTGTGCATAGCATATACGTCCATCGTGCTCCCCCTCTCTCCCTAGCTCTTTTAATCAGTTATTGTTGAAAACAAGAAAATTAGCTTTCTCAGAGATACTTAAAAAAAAATGATATTGTGTATATATATACTATATCCTATGCTATTTATTTCAGATAGGTAATTTTCATTTACATGTGTTGCATCTACAACTTCAACATAAGAGGAATGTAGCACAATATGGATGTGATATATAGGCTTATAAATAGCCTATGTGACAATATTTGTTTTTTATTGATCTCAATATTGATGAAAATAATTGTGATTATCATTTTGGGCGTAATTGTGCAGGACCTCATAACGCGGCTCCACCGCCCGATCACTACTGCGCAGACTCTGTCTCCAGATGATTTCATTAGCACTAGATGACAGCGTACATATATGATATATTTGGATTCATTTTTGTACAGTGGGAGGAAGTCTCTATATACAATCCATGGACTGGAAAAAATGAACTAAACTTCAGGATGGACAGTAACCTTAGCCTGGCTTTTTAGCCCCCAGCACAGTGTGAGTGACAGCCTTCGCATCGGACTAAATGAACCCAACCAAATGGGCAAATGTTTGTTTAAACCAACCAAACATGGTAGGTGTGAAAGCACCCTTAAATATCACACAAGCCAGTTTTAAAAGGTGTCTAAGTTCTCTCTGGCTAATATTACCTAAAAGTAATTAAAGTAAAGTCATTGATATTTAATATAACTTGAAATCCCTGATTATTAGTCCATCGATTGATTGTGAGAGCTCTGTCTTAAACCACCATTAATGACTACTTCTGTTTTATGTGTTTAGATATTTTGGGATCTGTAGCCTAGATTCCTCATTTCTATTCAATTTGCATGCATCATTGATACTAAGTTAAGTGTTACAGGTTACGATGAGAGGGATTTTGCACAAAGGCAGCTACAGAGAGAAGGACTTTTATCTAAAACAAACACTGAGTTTTTATTTATGTTTTTCTTTGAGTTTGTGTCTTGTGTACGGTTTGTTCCTCTCGGGCTAAATTAAGTGATACAGTATGTGGGATTAAGTATCAGCTGGTGGTGCAGATTGATAAACAGCTGTTGTCCTGATCCTCCGCTCGTAGACCCCTTTTATCTTAGTCATTATGATTGTGTCCGTCTCGCTACCTATTTCCCCCACAGTATAATCTCAATTTAGAGCTCCTCCTTTGTCTACAGCAGTGACCAACTCATTTTAAAACCCAAGATTATACAACTGCCCTTCTCCGTATCTCAACCTCTTCATCTCTCACTCTCAAACTCTCTCTTCGCTAATCCACGTATCTTATCTCTCAGATTTGACTGTCTCCCAACTGTTCACCTAATTCTTTCTCTCTCTCTCTCTCTCTCTCTCTCTCTGTCTCTCTCTCTCTCTCTCTGTCTCCTTGACTTTGTGCTCTCTGCCCCACCTCGTCTCTCCCCCTCTTCACATTTAGGTACTCAGATTGAGTTTATTCCTATGATAGCCAATCATCAACACACATACACACACACACACACACACACACACACACACACACACACACACACACACACACAAACACACACACACACACACACACACACACACACAGAGACAGAGTCTCTTTCACAGCTGAATGAGCATTCACTCCCTGCGTGCCCCATTCTCTGTCTGTAAAGGAAGAGAGAAGAAGAAGAAAAAGCAGTCGGCTCGGACCTCCGCAGATAGAAACTAATGACTGTCTGATTAATTCATTAGCCTGACACTTTATTGCCTGGCTGCGGGAGTCATTGCTGTTTACTTTTTTATTATAGACCGATCCCCATGTATACATTCTGCTCCTGACACTCTGGCTTTCTCTGTCTTGCTTTCATTTTCACTTTGTCTCACCAACCCCGAAATAATAGCAAGAATGATTATGTCCTTTAGCCGGGTGAAGCAAGATGATACTGGTTTGGAGTGCCCTTTGGGTGACCCTCCGTTTTGTTCACATCTCCAGTCCTTTGTCTTACTGACAATCTCTGATCTCAGTAGGCAACTGTTTTGGAGACAAAGACTTTTTAAAGTCGTATTTGGCTGAAGACAAGATAAACTAGGACTTATTCCCTTGCAGCCCTCTGTGTATTCAGATTGATCCACAGGCTGATTGGTGATTAGCAGACCACTTCATTCTATCTTCAGTCAAATCTGGAAAACAAAGTACTTTCAGAGCACTCCACTTGGCTAAGGAGATTGAAGAGTGACATGAAAGAGCAACCGGCTGTCAGACAGGCTTTCCATTGCAAGGTTAGCTTTGACGCATGAAAAACCAAAAAGAAAAAAAAAAGTCGAGCAAATGGGTTTGAAGAGTCAAACGAACGAGTAGAGCAGAGAGAGCTGGCCTAAACAAGAACAGTCACCTGTGGGGAGTGATAAGAGCTGGCAGATGGATAGAGCGATAAATAGACAGATGGGTAGTTAGATAGATGGAGGGGGCTGATTGATGAGATGGAGAGGTTGAGAGAGATGATGGGCAGATGGGGTAAGGAGATATGGAAGAAGACAGGCAAAACTTTCTCCCCTGTGCAAGCTCTTTAAGGCTCACTGTTGTCTTTCGGGTTTGTTTTGCCATTCAGTCAGCCTTTTCTCTCTTCTCTCGTCCCCCGTTTGGCCTGTGTCTCCTACGTCACTCACCCTCTTCCTCCTCCTCTCTCCCCTTTCTCTTTCACACTGTCTTCATCTCAGCCACCACTGCACTCACAGGATATTTTTAATAGAATTAGGCTGCTCTTGTTATCAGTGGAGCGGGTAGCCACAGAGTGAGGCGAGATTGAAACAGCGATTTCCAATTTGAGATTGTGTCACACACATCTCCCTGTGCCCAGATAGCATCAACGAATCACCGCCACCATCTCTCTCGCTCACTTTGTCTCTCTTTGCCCCTCTCCTTCTCTCTTTCTCCCCTCTTTAAGACATCTCTCGCTGAGTATTTTAGCCTCACTCGGGCCTTCCGCACATGTGAGACTAACATCTAAATGCATACATGATCCCTTCTCTGTCGCTCCGGATTCACTGGCTTCTCTTGACAGTTTATCTCCTTGTCTCTTTTGCTCTCATCCGGGGCGCATACAGAACACATCTCTCTTTCTCCCCCAAGCCCTGTCCTCGGATTCACTTAGTGCCTCCAAATGCAGCTCCGCTTTTGCTCTTTTCTCTCCTTTTTTTACACTTTGTGTGTGTGTCTTTCCCACTCCTCCCACAATTGTTCATCCCTTATGCCTCCACCTCTTCATTCGCGTTCTCTCTTCTCCCGTTATTTCGCATCTCTCCTTCCACACCGCCTCCCCTTCCTCCGATTGCCGCCTCCCCCTTCTCTTTTCATCTCGTCCGGTGTCACTCTCTCTGTCCCCCATGAATATTTCTCCTCCCTTCATCCTTCATCCTCTCCTCCCTCTCCTCATCCTTTCCTCTCCGCTGCCTCAAGGCATTGGATCCCTTTGACTTGTCTTGTCAGGTCTTTGGATTCCTGTCTTACCTCTAGAGCTATATAGCGTGTGTGCGTTCATGCAGTATGTCCTCATTGCTTGTGGCTGTGTGTGACTTTGTGTATGAGCCTGTGTTTGAGAGGCGAGATTGATGCTGCTGCTGCTGTGTATGCATGTAGGTGTTTGTTAGGTCCTTTACTGGTTCCCATGGCTGGAGGGACCTTTCTTTTGAACAGAATGCCAGAACTCAACCTTTTGAAAAAGCTCCACAGAAGCGCTGCCTTAACACACAGTCCTTTAATATCTTCTTCCACTAGCCCAGCCAGCTGAGTAACCTTGATTCTCCCGCTCCATTTTAAAAAATGTAATCCTCTCCATGCCAACATTTCTCTTATCAAAATAATTGCCAAATTCACAATGTGTGAACATTTCCTATTACACATCTTCTGAACTTCTTTATGGCAATAAATGCAGAATCTGACTGGGTGCTTGCTAAGATTTGACTCCTCCACTAAGAATAAGTGTGTATGTCTTCCACCTCCTTCTTTCTCCTTAATGAATTGAATAAGCTCAGAAACCTTGTGGACTTGTGACATTGTGCTGAAGCTAGTAGTAGCTAGGAAGAAGATACAATGGAACAGAAGTGCTGGTCTGCGCTGTCACAGCAATTGTGTACATACAAGAGTGGATAAACGAAGCACCACATAAGCAGAAAGCTCGCTGGGGCTTTTTGAATTATTCAAGTTTTCAACATATAGGGTAATAGTTCAGACAGCAAAAAGTAAGCAAATACCCTTCTAATGTATACATTTGCAAGCTGTATATACCCACATACATTGCACAGGCATATGTAAACAGCCTGCAAAGAAAGTTGGAAAATAAGTTTCTTTAAGTGCTCAGCTATACTTTATATCTTCGGTGTTCTCAAGGCTGCAGTTGGATACACTGTCATGTCTGTAAATGTCTTTAAAGCTTTAATATTTTACTCATGTTCCTGATTTTATCCTATAATATGTACCTTATCTGTGAACCTCTAATACCAATATTTTAATAGCATTACTCTATTTATTATTTTCATAATTGTAATTTTTATTTATTTCTGTATGTATTATTTTATCATATTTTAAGTATGTATTGTGTCACGCAAGGAAGAGTGGGATGCAAACGTGGGTTTGGGAATCATAAAGGTTACAGTGGATGCTCATGTTCATGAAATTGCAATGCTGTTGTGTTTACACTGCACATAAATAATAAAAAATAAAAATAGTCCCCTGAAGCTTATCAGTAAATAATAAGTGGAAGCAGTATTTTAATGTCATCTGTCAGACGCCTACATGCACCTGCATGAGAATGCGTGTCCCCCTTGAGCTACAGTATGGCGAAGCTCTGGTACTGTAGCATGTTGTTCCGTGCTGTTAGGATTCACTTCTGAGCTAGTCCTCATGTTGTGGGGAAACAAGCAGTGCTCTTAGATTGAAAGTGTTTAGTTTAATTGCATTTTGATATCCGCAAGCTCAAGTAACTTTTTACCCAAAAAGATTGCTTTATGCTTTTCATCAAGTAGAGCGGGAGTCGTGAAAAGCCGAAATGTGTTTCTGGAAAACACATTCTCACTCCCATCTTGTAAAATACAGGTGCCTTTGTTGTTGTTAAAAGGAGACTTTTAGCGTGTTATAACACGCGCTTAGTCGTCTCCTTTTGCGTCATATAACACGCGCTTGCTCAGAACTATTAGGGTCCCTTTTGACGCTGTTAGGTTAAAGAAAAGCTTTTGGGTTAGGGTTAGGGTTTGACTCGCGGCAAAGGGACGGTTGGGTTAAGGGAAAGGTCGGGGGCGGGCTTATGGTTTTGTGACTCGCAGGAATAACCGGCCGGTTAAAGAAGAAAGCGGCTTCCCTGACACGCGGCAATAAAGGTTAAGGACACATGTGGGACACGACCCCATGTTTTTGAACCATCCACCACCCCTACCACCCTCCCTATGCGGAATTTCCTCCTCACATACTACTTGCTAAACTCTACATGCTGCTCTCCCCAGTATGTTCTACGGACAAACACACACACAGATATACACACTAATATGGTGAAGTGAGCTGGTTTATTCATAAATGATGAGCTTCTGATGGGAGAGATTTGATTACGCCGGTTGTTTGTCTTTGAATATCTTACCCACCTCTGTCTCTCTCTCTCTTCTCCCCCTCCCACCACGCCAATTCATTTCCCTCTGAAAGTGACACTTTAAAAGGTTGATAGCTCTTTGGCCGAGTCTCAGAGCCTCAGATCAATGGCTGGCGGAGAGCGCCGTCAAGGGACTGCGTGTGTCTCGTGTCTCCAGACAAGGAAGTTAAAGTCAACACACCAGGTGAAGATGCCTTTCGATTTGTTGCCACATGACCGCCGGGTCCTTGTGGATGTGAAATGGACAACGGATGACATTGTTTAGCTTTCCCCTGCCATTGGTCTGAAGCCAGCTGGGCCGTGTCGTGAGAGACAGGTTGGATAAATTAGATAAATTAACACACATACACACACACACACACAGAAAACAGCAAAAACAACATTTATGGGTAAAAAGAAACCCAAAATATTTTTCTTTTTTGCCAAGAAAGTTCCTCCTCCACGACTCTTCCCCCTGCTGTTTCTTATTGTTATAAAGTTCTTCTCTGAAACATTACTCTGCAATCAGAGTGCTCATTCTGGCTCCTATAATTACTCTACCTCTTTTATTCAGCTCACTGCTCCTGAACAAAGTTGCAGTGAAAATGGAGCCCGTTTTTATTTTGACAATGGCTGCTGAGGTGTGCAGCTGATTGCGAAGAGCTGAGAATGAGGAAGACATGCAGCGAAGGCTGGCTGTGCTCAGCCTGTGTCTCTAACCAACCCTGTGGTTACCAGTGATGTATCCACACTACCTGGCTTCAATTCAGCAACAGCTGAGCCCCTCCCAGGGAAAGGATAAAGACCTCCAGCCCAGCTCTGCTGCTTACTTCCCCAAAGCAGCCTGGTCTTGGCCTCCCTATTCAGCCAGCCTGTCCTCGGGGGAGTTGAGAACTGTGGAGCATGGATGGAAAACTATCCAGGGTTTAAGCCCACCTTGAGGTGCAATGAGCAGCATGGAGGAGGGGTAGTAAAGGCTCCCTGAGGTATGGAAAGGGGAGGATAGCCAGAACAGTCAGCCAAGCCTGTTTCCACACCGGCTCTGTACACCCCAGGGTCTGTCACACGATCAATCCATGGAATCAGGGACAAGAAGTAGGGAGAATATAAACACACACACACACACACACACACACACACACACATACACATACACTTATCCATTAGAAACACAATGTCCCAAACTTTGCAGCTTTATTCTCACATTCACATGTAGAACAGCACCAGCAGTGCAAAATGGCAGAACTGAGATCAGGCTGTGTTAAAGTGTGAACAGTATAAATATTCATCAGTCAGTGAGCAGCAGTTTGGAGGACAAGCCATGGAGGATCTCTGAGGGGAAACTGAGATTTTCTTTTTTATATCCTCACTGCTGTGAAACGGGGTATTATTGTGTCAGAACATTTGCTCCACACCAGGTAGAAAAGTCATCCGTGTAACTATAGGTTAAATCTATAATCACCTCTTGCCATGAGGACACGTTCTCCTGGACTGTTAGAAACCAGACCCCTTTTTGCGCTTTATTTTTCACAGGCCCACAGAGGGAATAAAACACAGGTTTTTAGTCCACTTCATACAGCTGGATGAGGCTCCACGCCCAGCCGCTGACACCGCCCCCCCTACCCCAGGCGCTGGATTGCGACCCAGCATGCCTGGCCTTGGGGGCCCTCTTCCTCTCTTCTCCTTCTTCTGAGCTTGCTCTCCTCATATCGCTCCATCTCCCTGAGTCTTTATCTCAAAAGCACAGCACACCACATTTTAATCATGCCCCCCGAATAGAAGACACTTTTCCAATTAACGGAACTGCCGTTGTGATGCACTGTGACTCTGTGAAGGCGCACTGCGCAATCGTCCCAATAAGCCACTGTTGTCGCTTGATGTATGACCGCCTCACAAGTTTTGAATGTGAACAAGATGATTTTTTTGAAGTAGAGCAATTGTGAATGAAAGGCTATTGGAGAGGCAGCAAAAGGGTGGAAAGTGAATAAATAATGCTCTGGTGAAGCTGCTGAGTGGCCAACAGTGGATGTCTGTGGTTGTACTGGGCAGCTCTCAGGCAGGCTCGTATGGAATTGTATGAATGTGAAGCAGGATATTACTAAAAAAGAGCATGCACGCTCAGCAGAATGGGTCAGAAACTGTTGTCATCACTTCAGGTTGTGTCATTTAAAGTCACAATCTATTGATGGGTCCTCCAGTTACACGGCAGACAGCCCCTGTTATCCTTCCCAGGCGGGCATTGAGTTATTTTCAATAAGTGAACTACTTTAAAGAGGGGTTTTACTTCCTATGCCTGGCACCATAAACGTTGAAAGAAAGTTTAGCAATAAATGGAAGCATTGCAGGGTTTCACTTGCTTCAGTATCGGCGCTTTATTTCAGGGATATATTTCCCAGTGTGTATTTATAACTCTGGGTCCATTCCAGCTTAGACAGAGGACCTATCACTTTTTCCCAGAGATAGAACCCACAAACACACAGCAGTGGTGGGGGGGAAACATAGTGTTGTGTGCATGTGATTATATTCGGGTGAGAAGACATAGTATACGCCCTGAGTCATTTGTACTCGAGTCCAAATGTATGTGTGTGCTGTCGTAAAGAGGGACATTCAATTTAAGCTGCTTGTATATGCGTGCGCACACCCATAAAAGCATACCATTCAAATGGCAGACGCCCTCACGCTGCAGCTCTTTATGCAACTTCACAGCTTGCCTTCTCGCAGCTTCATATATTAATTTATCCTCCCACTCCATCAATCAGGTTGACACCAATCAGCGGGAATCCTCTGTGCGTTACATGTTTATGGAACAAAATCATTTTCTAATGCATCACTACTCAGAAATATGTTGAGCATTTTATACCTGGCTCCACTTTGAGGACACACTCCTTCGAACAGAATTAAGAGGAAAATGGCTTCTCTGCGGCGCTGACAGGGAAGGTTGAACGGGTGTATTAGGCAGAGGTAATTGAATGTAGAAGTAGAACAGCTCACGGTTAGGCGCGGGGATTAACCCTTTGCACTCTGCTTTCTCAACCAAGCTCTGGCAAAGAGGCTGGTGAAGTTCGACAACACTACGGCTCTCCCTGTGAGAGGACAATGTTGTGCTTGTCTGGAAATTTTTAGAGTTTGGGGCCTGTCAGACTACCCTGGTTCAACTCCGTTCATTGCTATTTATCATGAGTGACGGGTGGGGAGTGAAAAACTCAACACCTTTCTGCGTGAGCAATGGAGCTGTCTCATCACCTATAGTTAAGAAGCCAACTGGGCGCTCACTAGAGTTCTTTTCTGAAACAAGCACAATTCATTCCTGTTTTTTTCCTGTATCTTAATAAGGAGATTTTTATTATTTTGAAGGAATCAGATGGCAGAGAAGAGCTGTGTAGAAATAATGAAAACGTGCAATTGTTGTCTAAAATCCTGACTCTTCCATGATGCATGCTGCATACATTTGGTGCAGCAGTCTTGACTTGGATCATTTTACAACCGTTTTCCCATTACAACACTTTATCTAAAAAGGAAAAGCAAATGTAACTTTATCACGCTAAGGTCTGGATCTTTTCAGTATTCTGCAAGCATTTTAAATCTAGATTTTCTTCTCCTTCTTCTCCTTCTCTGTTTTTAAAATGTTTAGTTTTTTTAAACTTTGTAATCCCTAATGGCGCCTGTGACTCCTGGAAGGTCACACACAGGGACATGGTCAAATTGTCGTCCCGATGAAGACGTCAGAGGAAGCCATACGTTTCAACAGTAATTGGATTTAGAGCATAAAAAGAGGAGGCCCTGGATCGCATGGGCTGAGGTCAACCAGTGAAAGGAGGACAGTATACATAGTCAGCCGAGTTCAAGGAAATAAATGACAACCCACATTTAACCCACTGTGAGGCTACGCAAATCTTTGAGACGACAAGGACCGAAATAGAAAATAAAGTAGGGAGAGGTGGAAATGGGAGAAGAGGCGGCGCTGTGAATGAGAAAGGAAGCAAAAAGTACTCTAATTGTTCCAAAGGGAATTTGTCTTACACACGAGTAGGTTTGACACTACATAAAGCAAAATCAACAAAACGAGAAAGTAGAAAGAGCCAGGGAATGGATGGAGGCGGGGCGAAATGGAGAGAGATAAAGGCAGACAAAGTAAGAGAGACAGAGAGTAAGATGACTACTATGTCTCCATTTTCACGGGACCACAAACCGAGCTAGTTTCCACCAATTACATTCATGTCATTGTGCGTCCTGGATTCAAAATGCAACAACAGCCCGGAGGGGCCCTCACTCTCCTGGTACACACTCAACATCTCTTCCTGACTGCCACTCCAGCTTTCTTGCCTCTCACACACACACACACACACACTCTCACACACACACACACACACAC
>NC_048418.1:6507173-6515987 GCF_013103735.1 Etheostoma cragini | reverse complement strand
AAAACAGGGAGACATGAGAAGTTGAAAGTGTGAAAGGCAGTGGCCCAGTAAGTGCTCTAAAAGGACCGTGACTAGGCGCGCAAGAGAAGCGTGGACAATTAGGACATTATTATTGAGCGGAGAGATTAATAAATAATTGACAACATTCTGTTTAAGTGGCAAAGAAGGGAGAAATGAGGATCCTAAAGAAGTAAAGGGACTGCCAAGAGAGGAGAGGCAAGCACAGAGAGAGAGAAATAGGCAGGATCTTAAAGATCCCCTCACACACACATTTTCTCGCTTTACTTTAGATAGTTTTTATTTTGTTTGTGCATGTTTTAAAAATTCCTGCTTCCATCCAAATATGATGGAGAATTTCATTTGGAGCTCACAGCGCTGAATATATATATATTTTTAATTATTGATCTTTGCTTTGGCTGTTTTTTATTCCAATTCTAAAGTTGGGTTAGGTATAAATTGGTGGTTTTACTTTTCATCCGTTTTCTGGTATTGCAAAAATGAATGTATCAAGGTTTGAAATTATTTAACGGCAACATCTCTTTCTGTAATCAATGACCCATTTGAGGCCCTGTCACATAGCAAAGCAAATTGATCTGGGCTTGCTTGCAGAACACGTGGTGCTCGAGGCTCAGTTATGTACTGACTACTTGAAGGGCTAGTTGGGAAACTACTGTAGCTGGCAAGCTACCGGCCACACACTAGCAAGCTGGGAACATGCTAGCACTAATCAGTCACATTAGCTCTCCGAGCTTCCTAATTATTTTTCTCATTAGATGAACTATGTTCATTTGGTTTATTTCACCCTATTTTAATGTTATCACTCCATAGAATGGGCGTTATCACTTGTCAACAGCCTCATATGGGTTAGAAGTGGCCTGCTACACCTACTAGTACTAGTACTAGCACCTGCTACAACTACTAGTGGTCAGGACCTCTTGGTGTCACTTTTTAATTTCTTTTTGAGGCCGGCTGTTTAACGCTCTAGGCGTCAGGTATAAATATTACGGTCTGTTTCTACTGTATAACGGCCTTAACCTTCCTCCTAACACAGAGTTTGGGTCTTCTGATACTACTACAACGTCATCTTACAGCACTATATATCGCGATAATCAAATATTGACGCGGATGGGAGATCCAGCTTACCAATGGATGATATCGGCCAACTGATCCAAATAGGAGGTAGAATAGGGCAATACCGCCTCTTATCCATGGTAGTGATAACAACCGTAGATAACAACTGAACGCCTATTCAACCAGGCGATAACATTTGAAGCGGGTGGTTATTCAAAAGATATATTTGAACCATTGACTCCTGTCTCATAACTGTCTGCAAACCATTTCTGTTTTGTGGGGCAGTTTATACTCTGACAAAGAAAGATTAAATAAAATGTAATTAATTTCAAGTCAGTTCTGTCAAGACAGCTTACTTTTGGTCAACAGTGCAAATTCAAGTGTCAAAGTTCACCAAAATCAAACTCCACCTGAAGAATTTGGGCAGATTTACTTTATCCCCACAAGCTAATCCCCTGATTGTGATAAATCCATGGATGTAAACTGATTTTCTGACTGAAGCGTTGCCATTTTAAATGCAGGTGTGACAGGGCTTTTATTCTGGATAATCCACAGCCCTCATTGGTAACTAGGAACCTTTTCTTCAGCAGAAAGTAGTCCAAATAAAAACAGGGAGGGCTGTTGATTATCCAGATAAACAAGGACACAGTTCCTGGAGGAAACGTTGCTGTTGAAGTTAATAATGCTGTGGCCACCGGACTCACAACTCTGTTCACTTCCATTGTATTGTGGTAGGGACAGAAATCTCAAAAATACTCAAATATTACAAGAGGTCAGTGGGAATTGAACCTATCCTTTAAGAGAAAACAGGTAAATCAAGACTGTGAGGATACAGGTGATGTACTGTATGCCTTTCTTTTTTTTTTTTTTACAATTAAGAATAAGTGGGTGGTGATGGTGGAGTGAATATATCACATGCCTTTGGTGTGGGAGATCTGGGTTTGATTCCCGCTATCATCAACCAATATGTCCCTGAACAAGACACTTTACCCCTATTTGCAACCTCTGATATATGGCAGTTGTAAGTTGCTTTGGATAAAAGTGTCAGCTAAACAACTTTAAACCATTGGTGTGGAAAATGTGATAAGTATGCAATCATTTTGTTTCTCAGGGTGTACATGGCTCTATTTATCTATGTGAGTTTGTGAGTCAACATGAGATGGCAGTCAATCTGTGTCTTGCCCTTTTTGACAGACTTGATTTAGCAGTGTAATGGCTCCACATCCAAAGCTGCAAATCAAATTGTCACGGTGCGCCGCAAACATGCTAACAATGCAATGAGACAGGTCCAGGGATCACGCTAATGACATCATCACTCATGTTAATAACACAACGTGCTTTTCCATTGCCCTTTCTCTCTCTGCTGGCATTAAACAGACAGAAAAAAACATAACTAAGGGGCAAAAAAAAAAGATCTATTTTGGCATCTGCCCTGTTTTTCCGCTCCATCTTGTGAGAATGAGTTTATTAATCAGGGTCAAATCACGCTCTGCTTGACATTAAAAAAGAAGAAAACAGTAAGGAGAGACGGTGAGAAGGAAATAGATAGAATAGGGCACTGATAAAAAGAAGGAGAGACCAGGCTGGAGGAAGGGGCCTGAATATTGATAAGAAAAAAAAAAGATACTCGCAAAAAGACAGAATGGTGCATCTGCCTGAACCTGAGGTGGCCTAATGACAGAGGGAAGCTTTCTGGTGGGGACAGAAGCAGCTGCCCTAAATATTTCATAGCTGGCTTTACGGTGAGATGGCTGAGAAACACCATGATATGTCTTCACCCATGTCCTTTGAGAGCAGCCTTTCATTAGCCGTCCCCCGACCCGAGGTGAAAGCAGCAGGGAGACGAAGTCAGGAGGAAATAAAAGTCGAAATTGTTTTGAGAAAGGGAGCCAAAAGAAAGTTAATACTGAGGAAGTTGTGAGTGTATTTATGGTCCTCTGAAAAATACAACAGCATTCGGTCTTTGCTGTTGGGAGCCGTTATGATGGATCTTGGGTAATGGAGTTTTGATGGATGAGTAGTGTCTGGCCAGTGCTGGAGTCTGAGTGTACGGCAGGTGCGACGCCACTATTGATATCTGACCACCAGAAATTGCAGCATATCCTGCTTCTGGCCCCCTGTACCCACCGTGTTTAATTCTCTAGCTAAATTGTTTAGGTATGTAATATTGAATATCGCATAACCTTTTTATAAGTGCTATAAAATGACTGCAAACCCTCAGAGACAAAACCACAGAGGAGCCTCTGAAATCCACTTTCCCTATGATCTCAAACATCCAGAAATCCCCATACCCCCCTCCCCCTCTCCTTTTAAAGACTGCAATTAGGCGAGGTAAAATGATAATGTTTTCGACTTTAGCGCCCCTTTGGTAAACATTGCCGTTAGGATCAATTAACCAGCGGCTAATGAGCAAGGTGGGGGTCTGCCTCAATATTGCACCATTGTTCATTGGCCATTTTTAATTAATGGGTTTTGAAGTAAAAATCGCAAAAGTTTTTAATTGTTTTTTTCTTTTTGATTGAGGGGAGGAAGGAGGGGGGAGATCAGAGTGTTAATTATAAAGTAGGGGCTTTAAAGTGAGGAGGATTTAGACTTTTAATTAAAGAGGAGTTTGATGCAACCAACAGACTGAGTTCAGTTGCCACCCGATCGTTATTCTCCCTCGCCCCACTTCTTTCTTTCTTTCTTTCTATCTGCCTGCCTTCCATTCTGTTTTGCAGCCTTCCATCTTCTGCCACTCATCTTGCGCTCTCCCCACCCCTGTATGGTGTCAATGTCTCCCTCCTTGCAGGGTGTTTCTATCAGAAGCCGGATTAGGGACTTTGAGAGCTCTACACTCAAATGGTGAAGATGAGGCCTGGGTGACGAGGAGGGAGGAGGGAGGAGGGAGGAGGGAGGAGGGCAAGGGGGACGGCTCAGTCACTCCATCGGATTTCAAAGATTGAATTACTGAGCTTTAGACACATTAGAGCCCTTTTGGACATGTTCACAATGATGCGTTCTTCATTTTTCGTATTTTCATCTCTCCCCTCACTCAGCCAAGCCGCCACCTTCTTCATTTGTCTCTGTCTCCCCCCCCCCCTTTCCTCCTCCTCTTCTGCTCTCCCTTAATAGTGCATAAGATTGTTTTTATAGCAGTGATAAATTAGGCTGAAGAGATTAGCGTGGTGTGAAACGTGATTACATACTGTAGCTTTGCTGATTTGTTGAACAGATGCCCTCTACCAGCTAGACGTTGGTAGGTTACAGCGTTAAACTCCCCCCCACAGCCGGAGATCCCAGGAGACATATACAGGTTAATTGTCTTGATTGTGGATATAGCTCCACCATACCGCCGGGAATGCAACCTGCGGTCATTTTGTTGTTGTGTTAGCTGTTGTTAACTCACTTCCTGTTTTCAAGTAAAAATATAGATAATTGTGCTAAAAAATACTTGGGAAAAGTAGAAGTACTGATTTAACTTTTAATTTACTCAAGTAAAAGTAACAAAGTACAGGCTTGAAAATTTACTTAAAGTAGGAAAGTGAAAGTAACCATGCAAATGACAGAAAGTGTTACAAGAGTGCAAGCTGAGAAACTTCAGTGTTCATGGAAAACAGGATCTTTATATGCCATAGGCTACATTGTAAATGGATGTCGGCCAATAGGCCTAAAACATCACATACAGTAAATGATTATTGTGACAGGGACACCAGGTTACTAAGATTCGGGTTGAGCAGCAAGATAAGAATTCAGTCGTGATTCAGTGAGAATTCATCTCTGGTTAGCAATCGTGCATGTGGTCATTGCACAAATAAGGGAGGACCGGAAAGTATAGGACCAGCTGGTCCTAGACAGGTGGAGGCACTGACTTGGGATGTTCTGGTTCTGAGTCATGATGCCGTCAGTTGCGTATTGTGAAATTGATGACACAGTTGTTAAAATTCGAATATAAGAGCACAATATTTGCCAATCATCAGGATTAATGGGACTGGTGGCGTAGATTCCATCAGCAGCAGTCGAATGTGAGACAAAGTGCCGTTATTTTCCCGAGGAGCCCCATCAGCAGGGGTGGAATAACATGAAAGAATAATAACTAGAGAAATGGCTGACCGCCTGTTGTCTCACCCCTTCTGCCCGTGTTGCTGTGATTACGCCAATCACTGTCATTAGCATTCTCTGCGATTAATGTGATTTCTCATTCTATGTTGCATGCATGCTAATGACTAGCACCAGGCTCCCTTCTTCGTTCAGCAGCACAAACTATTTAAACTGTACTGTATTAATACACGCCTTGCAGCGGCAAATCCACTCCTGATTAAGGCGACAACCTGACCCAGCATTCATCTACGACTACGCAGTAATCAGCCCTTATCCATTTTAGCTCAGTGTGATTCTCATCTCTCATCCATCTTTCTCTCTCCTCAACTCATCTCCCCCCCCAAACCACCACCACCACCACCACCACAAAGGGCAGAACGGAGGAGGAGGAGTTGGGATTAATAAATGCCAATCCCCCCCTCTAATCTCTATATCTTTTTAACTTTGTTGCTTCTCGTCACGTGCATGCTCTCCTTATCTGTTTATCCCAGTCTTGCTAATCTTCTTTTTTTTAATACACGTTACCACCCTTTGCTCTCTGCATTAATGCTTTTTGTTGCCTTTATCAGAGTCTCCCACTCTCATGCGTTTCAAGGTTTCTCTTCAATCGAACGTTAAGTGTGTTCCTCATAGAGCAGATTGAGTGCACAGGAACTACAGTAAAAGATACGTTTTGGCTTATAGCGAGTTCTGGCATACAGTGTTAAGGTCTCTGGAGAAAATTTAGAACTCAAACAGGATTTAAAATATTTATCTGAAGTAGAGGAACATATGCTAATATTGTTGGGAGATTGGAATATGCTTTTAAGATTGTTACTGCATATATTTGTTCTACAAACAGGAGCACAAGTAGGCTGTTTTGCTACAGCTGTTCTACTTTCGGATGCTATTGGATGGATTTCTAGGTGATTTGGCACTGATGCTCATTCCCCTCTCAATTTGAATTGTAATATCTTGACTTCCTATCTGGTGCAATTACAACGTCAAAATTTGAATTTGTCCAATGATTTGGTTTACACCAAATAAGTATCTGCCCCAGCCTCAGCTCTACTGTGAGTTAAATGCTAATAAGCATGCATACACACACTAAACAAACGATGGCGCACATGGTAGAAATCAGTCTCTCCAGGAATTTGCAATGTCACGATCGCGCCAGTTCTTGCAAATTCACACACACAAACACACACCGTGGATGCAGGCAAAACCGGAGATAAGACATACAGGATGACCTAAAGTGAAGACAGCTACAGTCGTTATTGTAAGTAAAATGATAAGTTAAAGTCCAATAAGTATAGTATCAAACCGTATGAATGTGTGTCCCAGGCTAGCATGGGAAATTAACTAACAGTGTAATTTCCTGGGTCTTTTTGGTAAGGTCCTAGGAAATCTCAGCCCAGAGTAATTTTATTCTCCCCGAAAAAAGTTTTATTATAAAAGAAGCCAAAAAGTTTTTTTGCGACTTTCTCTGTCTCATGTAACTTCATTGCAGCAAACATACAAAAAACATCCCAACTTTTATCGCAACTTTTTTTTACAAAAGCTCCCGCAACATCAAGCATTCTGGGCTGCAACAATCTCATAAGTTGACATCGTGAGCATGTTAGCATGCTGACATTAGCATTTAGCTCAAAGTACTGCTGTGCCTAAGTGTAGCTTCATGGAGCAGCTAGCAGACAGCTGTCAACTTGTTTAAAGTGCAGCAGCTCTCAGTTCAGCAATGGATGTTATTTCAATGCACAGAATAGAAAACAAAAATGGTACTTTTAAAATACAGCTTAGATTTGTCAAACTGATAACAATATCAGAGCATGCCCAAATCATCTGTGTCTGAAAACACCCTCAGACCCCAGTTTGTTAAAGTTAAGTGAAGTGTAGTAAGCATTTCTCTTCTCCAGCATTGCTTTTTCCCCCCACTTGGACTAATTTCTTGATGCACAGTATTTTTGGCCTTTTTGTTTTTTTCTACTGTAAAGGCTCGCTTGACGCGGGATAGCATTCATCATGATTATGCTGCTCTGATAATGAGAACGAGTGGAATTAATATTCATTTGTCGCTCTCCATCCTCTGGGACTCTAAAATGTAAATGGGTGTCCTCTTGTGTGGCACACTGGCTCATGTGCAATCCAAGTGTGATTCCAAGTGAATGTGCGTGGTGCTACTTGGAAACTTAGTAAGTTAGTCATCCATGTGGCTTGGCGAATGTGGCCTTAAGTCTTGTTGAAATTAACACTAGTTAGTATCTAGTAGTCAAAATAATGTAGCGCTGTAGAGTAAATCCAGCATGAGGAGCATTTAGTGCACAGGGATGTTATTTTCCCTCCTTAGCACTTTTGGCCAAGGCGTTTCGCTAATTAAGTAGAAGTTTTTTTTTAGACTCACAAATGACTTTTTATTGGCACAACTTGGAGAAAAAAGCAACATGTTTAGATTTGTAAAACAGCACCTAATGATACTGGTGACTGCTCCCACATTGCATTTTGTTGCTGTGCTTCTCCTGAGTCTGTGCTTTTAAGTAAAATGTTCCAATGGGGGTTTGAAGTTGAAAATAACATCAGGTGCGCATTGGACAGTCCTTCCAGGATTTTGTAGAATTTTGTAGAATTAGTTGCATTCCAAAGGCCTAATGTTGCGGGAGACAGAGAAAGTTGCAAAAAAAGTTGTGATTTTGTTGTTGTTGTATAGTTCTTTAAAAATAAAAAGGAAACTTTTTTTGGGGAGAATATTATCACTCTGTGCTTAGTTTTGCTAGGGCCTTACCAAACAGGCTCAGGATGCTGCAAATGTTGGAATAATATGATAATGGCTGGTGTATTTTAGTCAAAAAAATTTTTTTTTAAATGTCTGTCGGTGGCTTTTTGATTTTTACGTTGTGAGTTAATTTCCTATACTGGCCTGGGACACATTCATACGGTTTGATAAACTCCGGTTATTGGTCTAATTTGCAAAAAAGTTGAGGTGATTGGTCAAAATTGCGAGTTGCACCAAAGTCACAGTGATTGGTTGAATTCACGTGAATTGCCGTGGTCGCAACATCGCAAAATCGTGGTGTTTCCTGGTGAAATCCATCTGTTGATGGTTGTGGGGGAGACTGAGTGCAGTTGAGTACAATCAGCAAAATTCAAAACTCAAATCCTGAAAAGGTAAGAAATGAACTTCTGCTTTTGAAACTGGGACACGATTGAATGTGTAAGGAATGAACGCTTTTCAATAGAAAACATTTGGGATTTTTATGATTTTTAATTGAATCTGACCTTCACTTCAAGTGTTTTTGTGCTTCCTGACGCCTTCAAGTGTTGGATTGTAGGTGTTAACATCTGCCTTGCCTCAGAGGTTGTGTGCACGATGGGCCGCCAGCAGGTAAGGACACGGCTCAGGGTTAACGGGCCGGGCTGACTGCAAAAAAAAGAAAAGAAGTCCCCAGAGCTTTTGAAGTGAGAGCCAGAAAAAAAAATCAAAGAGTGAGAGGTGGAAATGGAAAGAGAAAGCAGAGGGAGAGAAGGAGACACCAGGGCAAAGCAGAAATGACCTCTGCAGTTTTGTTGATGACATTAGGTCGAATGAGAGGAGAGATGAGGGAGAAGAGTGGAAACAAACTAAGCAAGAAGAAGGATTAAGAAAGCATCTGGTGAGGATGAACCAGAGGAGTGCGGGGGGGGGGGGGG
>NC_048418.1:6489733-6507019 GCF_013103735.1 Etheostoma cragini | reverse complement strand
GAGAGAGAGAGAGAGAGAGAGAGAGGGGGAGATGAAAAAACAAAACAACAGAGTGGATGCGCAGGGAAGAGGCAGAGAGAAAGAGGTAGAGTGACAAGAGGATGGATAGATAAGGACAGGAGCAAATCAGGCTCAGAGGGGTCCTAATAGCAGTGATCCGTGAGCGTATAAACGTCCTTTATATTAAAAGCCATTTCTACCAGTGTGCAATAATCCATGCCATGGGAGCACGGATACAAAATCCAGGTCATCTATATACCTCTCCAGCACTTGCTTTTACTGAGACTTCCCATTGGGATTCATCCTCTTGTACTGTGCAAGTCTGTGTGACATTATCCTTTACATTCTGTTCTTTCACTTGCAGAAATAGGGAAACCTATTTTCCATTGCCACTGACATCTATTTATTCACTCTCTTGACTGTTGGTGCAACATTTTTAACAGAAACAGCTATAGGCGCCCATATATTTTCAAAGGAGAAAGGGGTGATGGAATGAATGCACAAAAAGCGCACATAGACATAAGCGGGCACATAATGCGGACGTATACGTGCCCACGCACACCACATCACAATGTCTTTGACAAATGTATGTGTCCGCACACTCGAGCACACACCTGCTACCACAGAAGTTTCGGTGGGAAACAAGAAGGGAAAGGAAAAGAGGGGAAAAGGGAAAGAGAGCGCTGCAGTTTTAGACTCAATCCGTCATGCAGGATTACAGTGTAAGCTTCTCCACGGCCATAGATGTGATTTTTATGGTAGAAACACAGGGCTTTTCTAAACGCAGCGGCCCCTGCTATCCCTGATCCACATTAAAGACAAAGGCAGAGAGCGGAGGGGACTCTCCCACTGCGGTCTTCTCTGTCTGATGGCTGCCATCTCCATCTCTGATGCAGGGAGAAAGAGGTTTTCCATGGGACATGTTGGACACTTCTGAGGTGGGATCATTACTCCACCTGCATACTGCAAATGTCGAGGAAGAGGTGACCTTAGAAAGCGACAAGAGACAAGCAGCTTGGCTCTTTTTTGATGCTGGGATTGGTGTAAAGTGGTTGTGTGTTTTTGAGAGGATATTTCTACTTGTGTGCGTCTTGTCTTTGGCGATCCCTCCCAGCCCGAGTCTTAAATTGAATTTATAGTCCCAGTCCTGGAGCGGAGCCAAGACATCCCAAACATTACACAGCATGGATGTACCCCGCAGAAAAAATTGGCCAGAAAACATAACACTGCCAAACTTTGATCTCCTACACTTCGCTGCAACACACTACTAAGATGGGCAAACTTAGCTTGCACCCAACATCCTTGTTGTCTTTGTTTGACCTAGCATGGAAGAAGGTCCCAACTAAAACACTGCTGCTGCAAATATTGTTGGATAGCAAAAATAGGGTGTGAACTCCCTGCCTATGTACGTAGCGGAGGCTATCATTTCAGCTGACGACTGCCCAGCTGAAAAGGAAACAACTGCTACACGGCTGATGATTTATTGGATATTGCGCGACATCTTGATGCACAAAGCACTCAGTTTTAAATTCCCCATCCTTTATCTGATCCTCACCCAAGGTGGCCCTGCACTCTAACCTGCCAGAGATAGCGACTCACACATGTCGCAATCTGCTCTTTCTCCCTGAGCCGCTGGAAAATAAACAACAAACTGACCCAAATAGAGAGAGACAGAACCGAAATGAATTTGAGATTGGGGCCACGTTTTAGAATTTCAAAAATATACTGTCAGCTATGATGCAGATGCAGGACCGAGTGTGCATGAAAGTCATACAAAGAGGGGAGGGGACGGGAGTATATGGTAATAAGGCTGGGGTTTAGTGACTTCAACAAGGGAGATTTGAAGCTGTCACAGTACAGGCTCCCAGGCCCACATGTTCACACATTGTTCAACTAGCGCAGCAGACTACAACAACATTCTTGGAATAGATGGTTCTGATAAAACACAGATAGCACGTCAGTGTTGAATAGACCCAAGCGAGCGGAGTACCATATTCTCATCGGTTCCGTAAAGAGTGGGTCACGGGCCACCAGGGGTCCTACAGTGTGTACCAGGGTACAAAGGAGGACATTTTTATTTAATTAATTAATTATATGTGTTCATGTATTAACCTTTTTCGGATGGTGACTCCTCATCCAATCTATGTCTATTTAGGATTTCTTCTCTCTGGCTGCTTGTCTATGAGTTGTGAGCAATTCAATCAGAGAGGGATTTTCCATTTTCATCAATTGCATTTGAATACATTCTAGCGGCCTCTTAGATTCAACCTGCAGCCCCTTGTGTGTTCCCAATTCCCAGGCTGGAGCCCACTGTTATACTGTATATTCTGGAGTAGAATGGCTGGGCTGTGGTTTAAAGCTTATCAATGACCAGTTTTGGTTCAGAGAGGAAAGAGGTTCAAAACAAAATATATGTGTTCCTGTTTTTAGAGATGATCTAATTGTAAAATTCTGGGCAGATACTGATGTTTAAAATGACAATTTGGCTTGAAAGACGAGGCATAATTTGATACTGTGTAAAACCGAAACATTTAGGACGGTACCATAAAAAAACCGAAGCTCGGTACCCAGCCCTATCGGTGAATGTCATCTTATTTGCGGACAGGCCGATGCCAGCAAACACGGAAAATATCGGCCAAGATTTGGTGCATTCCTACCAGTTTGAGTTATGCTAAGTAATGGATGGATAACTATTAAACTTTGTACAAGTTGTATCGTAGTGACTTTGGTGGTCTCCTGGCTAATATAACAGCAGGTTGGTCAGATGGATTTCTCTAAACAGACAATAATTAGATTTAGAACATGATATCATGCTGATGTTAGTATTTAGCTCTACTGCTTTGATAGGCTGGGGTATGCTTGAAACTACCTAGTTAATAGGAGGTTCTGCCAGACCATGTCTAAGATAAATGTGTTTATTGCCGTTCTTGTTGTCATAGAAGAGGGATGATGTAGGGCTGCACAATTTATCAAATTTTAATCACGATATTGGCTTCCCACGATCAAATTTGTATGATCGAGCAATATTATAAATATATCATTCCGTTCATAGAACACTCAGTTTTTTTTTTGCAAAGCCAATCTACCGCTCCGTGAACCCCTGTCTGATCATGTGCCAGTCAGAGCTGTTCCTTCCACCACGCTGCTTAGTTTCTAGATGTAGACAGTCACAGAGGATAGAGTAACGTGAGGAAAATTCCACAACAAAGAGCAGTCTGTTATACGTTGGTCACAAGGTTTACCAGTTTACCAGTAAATGCAACATTTTGTCCTGTCTGTGTTGTTTTTCAGACAGCAGCAGTGACCAGTGCTAGTTAGCGGCTGTTAGCTCACAGGGCTCTAGGGTGCAACTAACACGTCTCCTCTAGGTCGCACCGGTACACCTAATGTCCTCACATCCGCTGCCTTTCCACAAACTGAGCAATGTTTATCGATATGGTTTAATTTTGCTTCGCCGGACCCATTTCTTCTGTAAAGCACCATCAGTCCATCAGATTCTCCTTATCTCTTTTAATCAGTTATTGTTTTTAAAACAAGTGAAGGAGAGTTTCCAGAGATACTTTTTTAAATATATGTTTCAAATATTTTTCATTTACATGTGTTGCAGCACTTTGTATGTACAACATACAACTTCAACATAAGAGGAATGTAGGACAATGTTGATGTGAAAGCAATTATAAATTGCCTATGTGACAATAAAATTTGTTTGAGTTAAAATCAACAAATAATTTTGAAAAATAATGGTGATCTCAATATTGGTCAAAATAATCATGATTATCATTTTGGCCATAATCGTGCAGGCCTAGGATGATGCATCCCATTCAGGGTGTTATCCCTGGTTGTACGCACAAAAATCGGCATGAGTAGTTGTGCTAAGATAAACAAAATACAGCTTAGAAGAGACGTTGAAATCCTGTTTCCTTTCTCCTCTGCACACCTGGCCAAACACTGCGGGAAAAGGATGTCCTTGTCAGGTTGTTGGTGTCTGAAAGTTAAAGATATAGAGATGACATCAGAATTGAGGTGCAGCCCACCTCAGTTCTGATGTTGGAAAGGGTGTGTGTGTGTGTGTGTGTGTGTGTGTGTGTGTGTGTGTCTACATACATACTGTATATTTACCACATTTAGGTTTGAAATTAACCAAACACTTTCTCCGGTTCAGAACCATTCCTATGGGGCTACTACAAACCGAACATCAAAATATCACACACTTGATTTTGCAACTAGGAAATAGTACCCTGAATACCTGTGGACAACACAGTGAGAGAAAGTTTTCGGTGCACATCAGCGGCTTATTGATTCTATCAGACGGCCATTAAAAAGCCAATCTTGCCTCTTCACTCACTGCCTGCCAGGATAAGAGATAAACATGAAAAAAAGATCCTTAAATGTTGATTGAAGAGAGAATCTGACCGATTAAGTAGGAATATTGACTGCCATTATTCACTCTCCCTCTTAGCCAAAAGCCTTGGTGCTATTCTGCAATGTGCCATATCCTCCCTGTCAAATCATTACTTATCCCCCCCGACAACCTTGGGTGTGTTGTGTTTATTCATTCTCTAAAACAACCGTCTTCCACCTCTCTCTCCACCAGCCTCTTGTCCAGCCTCAGTGCCTCTTCAAAAGAACACCCTTGAAAGGTAAACAGCAGCGGCAGTCTATTAGGCTGCGGCAGCTGTTAATTAAAGCTAGACAAGACAACATTAATATGTAGTGTCCACAGACTTTTCATTTTGACTTAAATATTTCTAGCATAAATGTGGTTTCTATTGCATTTTAAGTATTTTAAGTTTGAAATTACAATTAAATATTTCACAGCCGGGTAGAACTTTGAAAAGGAAATGTAAAACAGCTTTTCCATTTTCAGTATGTGAAAATGCAAATGCCAAACGCAAATTGGATTATTGCATTTTCATTTTTACTCAAATAACCCATACATATATGTGGAAAATGGTAACGCTATTGTGCCATATTCACCCTGTCCATTCATCACAGATACATATTATCACCAACAACCTTGGGTGTGTTTATTCATCTTTGAAACGACCCTCTTCCATCTCTTCACAAGCCTCCTGTCCATCCTCAGTGCCTCTTGAAAGTAAAATCCTTGAAAGGTAAACAGCAGGTGTGTCTGTGTGTGTGTGTGTGTGTGTGTGTGGGGGGGCCTTGAATTAAGTGTGGAATAGTAAAGCTTCTCTCTTTCCAATAAATTCCTAACTTTATTAACCTGATCTATGATGCTTTGTGGCTCATGGAGATGAAAAGTGAGCGTACTCTGAGCTCATGCCAAAAGGCTCTATTAGTAGGTCATTTTCTTACAATCTGTCTCTGACACTTTGCATAAGGAAATCTGTCTTTTCTTATTCTTATATCTTGATACACATACATTCTATTGACACTAACACACACACACAGAGCTTTGGGGAGACAAGTCCATCTGCAATTCCCGAGGACTTGTTGAAATGTCAGCTTGTGCTGAAAAGGATCAGATAGCTTTTTGATGTTCCACGTTCAGTCAGGCGGAAGAGGAAGAGAGACAGGCTTGATAGGCATCAGGTGTAATTTTGGTAACTGCTTTGGCAGCGGATGACTCACCATTAAGGAAACACAGGCTGAGCACCTACCTAGAAAGACATTGGCTCAAACCAGATAAGCTGCCTGATACAAAAACATCCCCTGACCTTTGTGCATGAAGATCACTGAAGCTGATCAGTTCCGTCAACTTCTCAGCACAGAACCAGCACAGGGGTGGATAGATGTCGTTATAGTTTTGTAACATAAACATTAGAAGTGGGATCATCCACCATGAAAAGAACATTATATTTTCTTTAAAAATAAATAAAGGATAGATTTCCCCTCAGCACTAGTATTCATAACTAATAAATTGTCAGACTACATTTGAGATTAAAGCAACTTGTTCTATGTTAAATACTTTATCAACAGTAGATATAACCACATCTAATTTAAAGGTCAGGCAAGGTGCTATATAAATACTGCGAAAGTATTGAAGTGTTCAATCCAAACAGAAACCCACACAGCCTGTATTTAGAAACAATGCCTTAAAACAAGCGCGCTGGACTTCTGTACAGTTATTATGTCACAACTATACTATACGTATATAGAAAGTTCCTCTGCAGTGCAGAGACTCCGAGAGTGCTGGTGTGGAAGACCCAGAAACGCTGACCAATCGAGGCAGAATAATTTTTTATTTGGACTAAAACAGTTTCAGACAGGGTGAATACAGATATATTCTTACAGAGATGACAATAGTGTCTTTTTTACATTAAAGCGTGTAAACACATAGTAAGAACCTGAAAATTAGTTATTGCAAACAATTATAAATCACATTTCTATTATTTTTTTAATTTATTTTTTATCTAATTAAGACTGCTTTCTGTATCTCTGGTGGGCTCAATTTTAGTGTAAAGCTGACGCAAAACAAATTTAAAAACATAATATATACAATGCTTAACAGACATAACATGACCAGTTTAGACTCTCTTAAAATTAAATGGGGAACTGACCTAGTTGAAATAATGCCAGGGGCAATCTGGCAAAAAATAATACAGAGAATTTATTCCTCCTCAATATGCCTTAAAGTCTGTGTTGCAGGGTTTTTTTCTAACAAATTTGCGCAATTTATTTGTTAATAATAAACATTTAAACCATTATCCATTGTTTTTGATGTTGTTGGGTATCACAAAACCGAATATAATACGAAAAAGTGAATGTCATCCGTAGACGGGCTGGGACTACCTACAGCACTTGTTGCTGCATTGCTAAATGATAGCAACTCCCCAGGACACTTTGCTAACTCGCCACTCATTCTCCACGAACAATTCCTCATTTGCCAACCTCACGTCTGACATGTTTGAAATAATACGGCTAGTCTCCTCCATGTCGCTACGCCAACGTCACGCCTTCACAGAATTGCGTTAAAACCCCCCCGCTAATTCCAGAAATGACAAATACTGGCCTATAACACCATTTGGAGACATTTTTTAAATGAGATACATATATTGAGTTCTTTATGTACCCATTAATCGACAGTGGTGGTTAACCTGCAACATGGGCTTTAAAGGGCTTTTGTTGTCTGAACCTAACCACAGACAGGACTCAGGGTGCGAACCCTTGTCCCTTACTGGATATCTAACCAAATGTAGTGCTTCATTAGCTCATAAAACAAATAATCTGGAAAAGAATTAAGTAGATTAGTCAGCACAACACAATCAAGAAAACTATTTATGGAACAGAGAGCACTAGTATACAATCCTGTCTTCAGATACCCAGAGTTTAGTTTAGTTGTTGTATAAAACAACTTCCAATCTGAGAAAACGCCACTGCCGATTCTTCTAATTTTTTTGAGGTTCACTACCCTGCTGCCCTACCTGCAGAGTTCCTTACTGCCATCCACTATCTCATCCAAATTCGCATCAGTCTTTTGGCCAAAATTGTTATTCGGGAGGCCTTTGTAGGTTTTAATAGTTTGTTCTCAGCTTTACTGTTTTCATGCTACAGAGTAAAATGAAGTAGTTCTGTATTATTTATCATTGCTGATGGAATATTTAGGCATGTAGGATTTAAACTTAATTTCATCTATTCTAAGGATCTTCCACAGAAGGCTTAGTTTGAGGTAACCCGATCCCACAGTTGAGAACAGACAGGACTGTGTCAATCTATTATAAGTGTCTTACAAATAAGGAGTAGTTTGAATGTAACACACTACCACAGAAATAGATGAACTGGAATGTGTGAGGAGAAGAAAAAAAGTATAAAGGAGGCGTTATTCTGATGTTCATAGAGACACTTTGGGTACACATGTGTGTGTACCAATGGTTATCTTCCTTGTTGAATAATTGAATAAAGCTGCATTTATTTTAAATTTATTGGACTCATCATGTGTGAAGTCTCCTCCATCATTTCTGGTTATGATTCCCAAATATCAATTGCATGTAACAGATCCTTGGTATGGCACTACTTTCTGCCTTGTTTAACCAATAATAGATACACCCTGCTACTAATGCATGATTTAAAATTTTAAAGGCCTGAATGATGAGCATAATTTTGCTGTAAATCACAGGCCCTCAGTGGGTCAGCACTGTCACAGTTGGTACATCCAAACACTCTTAGCCAGACCTTACAACCAGACAAATCAGGCTGAGAACTACTTGAACCTATGCCAAGGCAGTAAAATATGGGCCACAAATGTTGTCCCTGTTGTGACCTACTGGCACTTCTCCTGGCATTGTTTCTCTGGACTGTCTGCTGTCAAGATTTATTTGATCTTTATGGCACCTCTCACAGTTTATATACTGTAGCCTAAGATAAACCAGCGGCTGAGGAGCTTCTGTTTGGAGTACACAGTACAGCTAGAGCCAGTGGCACCGGCTCTTCAAAGGTCCAAAATGTTTGTACATTTACTAAAACAGAAGAATTGTTTTTGCTCAAAATAACATCAGCAAGCCTGAACTACCCATTTCTAATGTTATCTCTACATTGAATGATAATTACCAGGACTTATTAGTCTCCTAGATATGGGCAAGAAGGGCCTGCTACACCTACTAGTAGGTTGAGAAGGCTGTTATCATCCGTTCTCATGGTAACGGTTGACATTAGCTTGGTCCGGACCTTTTTAACGCTCTTGGAATCTCGTTGTGAATTCAAACAGAACTAATTTTACTTGGTTAGGTTTATAAAAAGATTGTAGTTTGGGTTAAAATGCTTATGTTGTGGTGTTAGTTAACATCTATTACCAATAGATGATAATTTCCTACTGAAGGTAGAGTAGGGCCATACTGTCTTATATCTATGATGGTGATAACTGATCATGATCAACGCTCATTCAATCAGCTGATAACGTTCAAAGCAGGTGGTTTTACCTATGCAATTTACATACATTTTCAAACATGTTTTAATTGGTGCAACTGGTAAATCACCAGTTGTAGGATTAGTATAAACCTGAATGAAATAACAAATTTCTGACACATCCCAATCCTGTATCTTAGTATAAAAATGTTTTAACAAGATGGAACTCTCCTCTCATGCTTGCGGTTTTCAGTCCACATACTGTAGTTTGAAATGCATGCTCTACAAGCCTCTGACTCTTGCCATTTAACCTTATTGATCTAGCTGAAAGCCAAGCAAATCCAAAGCCCCCTGTCACAGCTCTGTTACACTGAGTCTCTTTAGTCTTAATCTCACCAACAGGCAAACAGCCACCCATAAGTGGGCTGAATTTCACAGGTCTTACACCATGAAAAACTGTATATTCATTCCACTGTTTTGTTCTGTAAAGCTGTGCGCTGTCACATTGTACATTGTACATTGTTTACCTGCTGTTCCTCCACTCGTCCTCCACAAACCTTAAGCCTCTGCGGAATTATCTTATGTCCATAGGCGGACGCTATGTACTCTCCCAAGGGAGGTTAGCACCTCCTATCAGTATATCAGTAAAGCTGAGACAGAGACGAGGCTTGGGTCAGAGGGGAAGAAGGTGCTTATACATTAACAGTTGAAAGCCCTTGCTGCTTGTCATCGCCGCATACACTGACAGGTCTGCTTTTATCTGCAAAAGTTCAAGGCGAGGACGGAGCTGCTTTTACGGCGCTTTGCACTTAAAACTACCCGTTCGTTTTTCCAAAAAAGGACCCCCGCTTCTTCCTGCTGCTTCAACATCTCTTCTCCCACACATGCCTACATACTCAACCATTCTCCCGCTTTTCCTCCTTCTCCATCTCTTTTTTGGAGCTAACCTTTGTTACTCCATGCATAATTCTTTTGGGGTGGATGCTTTTTCTCTTTCCTCCTCATGTGAGTGAGAGCTCCCTTTCTTCTCTCCGACTTCACTGCGTCCAGAGAGGCAGTCCCCAGAGCTTTCTTTAGATATAAGGGGTAGGATGGGGATTTCTGTGTGTGCTCTCAGAAATGTGTGGAGTATTCAGGTTTTTGTGTGGATGTCTTCATGAAAACATGTTGGAAAGGGTAGATGAATGTGGCTTTCTGCAGGCCTTTTATATGCATAAGTACATAAATAAAGAGAATGTTTTGTCAACAGGGCTTCAAGTCACACGGCATGTGTGTGTTTGTTCATGGCTGTGGAGGGGGTGCGTGTGGGCGTGCTGCTGCTGTTTGCCTGTTCGACAGGAGGGATACCGAGTAAAAAAGAAGACAGACAGCAAGCAAGGAGGTGAATCGTAATTAAAATTTTCAGTGTCGTTAAGTTGGTGACAGCTCACGATCGATGGCCTAGATCTGCCTCCAATACTAATAATTCAAAAGACCATTTAAATTGTGGGTGGAATGGGACCAGTAAAGGGGAATTCATTAATATATTTATGGCCCCAATTAATCAGGTCACTGACAAACTTGCTGTAGGTGTACAAAACTTACAAAGAAATACAGCTGTATTCGCATGGTTTAAACTCTTTCAGATATACTACAGTTATACATTTTCTGTCTAATTAGGAAGTGAGAGCTCGCTGGAGCTACCAAATGTATCACCCTATTATCTCTATTTACTAGAAATCATGGCAGCATATGTTAAGGCTACAGGTGAAATTCCCATCCTGATACTTGTCGGTTCCACAAGGATGAAAACAACAATTTTGCCATATGAAATTATAATAAAAAACTGTAATGAGGAAATATGAGCTCCCTTGCACTTCAAACCGGAGCACCCAATTATCTTCACCTATGTACTGGCTGTACAGGCCTATGCACCCAGTGTAATGACATAACAATAGCGCTCTACAAAGGTGCCCAGCACAATGTGAAAGGCTTTTGACACAGATCAATATGTTACAGAAATGCCTGGACTCTGCTTGAGTGGCATTTCAGTCTTGAAGATGGTGTGAAAGATAAAAATGAATGGAAGTGATTTTCTTCCCTACTTTGGTGCTTCAAAAACTCCTTGCATTGAAAAACTTCCCACACAAAAATATTTAAAATTTGTGCTCAGCCCGCAACAGTGCCAAGTTGATATTCTGCCCTGCATCTCGCCACCTGCCCCAGGCTTGTTAACAACGTGCCCGTGGCATTGATTGCCTGGCCATCAAACTCCCACCTGATAAGTCCCCCTGGGAGAGAAGGGAGCCATGTCATTGAATTCACCCTGATCGCCTGCTCATGCTGTATATCCGAGATAACACACAGCCAAAGCCAGCCTCACATCCTCTGTAATGGCCTCAGTGATGTTTATATATAACATGTTCTGTAAATTTTGGTGAAGCATGTTAGAGCTATTTTATGTAACTTCTGGATACATCATATTTTACCGCATTATATGATTTGAGGACTGGATTTATACGCACAATTATGGCGCCGTAGCCTGTCGTCAAGATGGTGGACACCTGTCACTTCCAATGTAACAAGGCCGAGGAAGGGGATTGGCTGATTGATTGAAGCCTCAGAGTGCACCGAGGGTGAGGGACGCAGTGACAGGCCTGTGATTGACACAGATGAGAGAGAGGAAAAGAGGATAGGAGTGAGCTGTGGTTGGAAGACAGGATACTAAAACAATAGCCAGTTAAAGAGAGAGGATAGAGGGAGATTTAGCGAGATTGATAGGCCGAGAATGAGACAGGTGGTGAGTGGGAGAGGTGGGGAAAAAAGAGAACGCGGAGGAGGAGTGGATAATCTGTTTTTTTCCGTTACAGTTCATCAAAAGGCTTTTTTTTTAGTGAAAGAGAGACTGAGAAAAGAGGCTGAGGACGTTGAGGAGAAGATGAGAGAGAGGAACAGGGTGAAAAGTATTCCACAAGGAACATCCCAACTTCAGTCATGCCCCAGTGAATGTGCTGACAGGGTCTGTCTGCGCCACAGTGGAGCAAGTGTCATACACTCTGACAAACCACACCGCACTGAACAGGACTAGAGGAAAGTAGAACTACTTAACCCATAGGCCACAACTTTTTATTTTTATTTTTTTACAAAGGAAGAGTATTTAAACAAAACATTGATAGCTGTTTCCAATATTTATTTTCAATTTGTAGCTTTATATTAGGGATATGTTCCAGACGTTTTCCTGTACCAGCACATTTCCTAGATTTTCCTGACTTGTTGTTAGGCAGGGTTAATGTAATAAATAACTTTTTAATTAATCTAACTCACTCTACGTAGACAGCAACTAACTAGACTTGGTCTAGACTTGAGGGGGCGTTGAGGTGAAGTCTTTTTTTGTGACAAAGTCTGGAGTTTGAAAGATGTGGGCCTACAAGGCATGTTGCATTATGGGATATGTAGGATCCAGTATTTTTCGAGCCTGACCCATGCCAGTGACTTCAAGTCATATATATCAGTCTCTGCTGCTTAAATTTTGACTATTCTTTTTTTGAAAATGAAATCTGTCATGTGAGTCCTCCAACATGTAAGTGCACAACCACATTGCTTCAAGTTTTTTTATTTACACATGCCTGAATTTTTCTGCACACATGACAGGTGTTTATGTTAAATAAATCACATGTGTAGGCTGATGTTCCTGAAATAGAACTGAAGTGTATTATGCTCTTATCAAAAAACAAGCACACTGATTAATATCTGGCATTTTGATTTGGCGTGAGATTTTACTTTCAGGTTTGAGTGTGTGAAAGACACGCTGAGAGTGTTAGTCAGATGCGTGAGAGCAGAGGAACCGTTTACATCACTCAAAGCAAAGTGTACAACAAAGCTACATGCATATAGCTTGTGTCTGTATTGGGATTTTCACTGATCCAAGCATAGTAATAATCCGGCCAATTAATCACGCATCAAAATGATATGAAGCTATCTGGTCCCTTTTTGCACTACTGTCAAGAATCCTTGACAGTAGTTCCCATTAATCACTGCTCAGAGCAATTTCTAATAATGTTTTCCTATCTTTTTCCATGTAGAATGGTAGGATGATAACTTTGTCTCAGACTATCTAATAGATTTGAGAGAAAAAAAAACACTTGGGTCATTATGGAGATATAAATGAATGTGTGTTCTGGGCGTAAAACGGCCCTCTGTGCTGGCGCAAATGTGATTGCTGCTCTGTTGAAAGGCCTGTCCTGCCTGCTTGTCTGCAAGCTCTCCTACCTATACCGCTTCACTTTTAATTAACGCAGTGCAATGATTACATTTTTAACTTAATTATCTTTATCTTCCTTCTCAGGGTGCCCAACCCTCCTTGGGAAACTGAATGAGACGCTTCGCAAGAGGAGTGGGAAAGAACCAGCAGAGAAAGGCTTGGTGAGATAGAGGAAGACAAAGGTAGTGTGAAAACAGAAGGGAGCAGAAGTGACTGACACCTGCCCTCCAGCTCCAGTGTGAAGGGCACAGAATGAGAGAGTAAGAGGAGGGGCATGAATAGAGGGAAAACAGAGGAGAGAATGAAGACAACCAGAAAACAAGGCCTGCCTCACAGCAAACCTCGCTCAAATTAGACATCTCGCCACAAGACATGATGATTACAAGAAACCTGCTCCTATTGGTTACCCTGTGCCTGTGGGAGGGTCTTGCGGGAGTTGCCTCGGCCAGTAAGATTGTTCGCAGGAGAGGGGTGCTGAAGCTAGGGGAGAGCAGAGCTGCGGACCAATGGGATGCAAGCGTGGATACGAATGCAATGCCCGTGGTGACTTTTAGAAACCTGATTAGTCGTGAGCAGACGGATGACACGGGATCTTTTCCTCGTTCCAAAATATTGCAGAGTCATGCTGCTCTATCAGTAGCTAACAAGGAGTGGCAAGCTTTCAAGCCCAAGCCTGAGGTTGACTCTGTCAATAAAAAAGCAGTGACTTCGCACATATTAGCCAATAACAAGGAGCTAAACCAGGATGTAAAGAAAGTCAAGAACAACAGCAAGACGGCTGAGACTTCTACCAAGACAGAAAGGTCAGAGAAGGCATTCACAATCCACCATAAGCCAGATCTACACACCAATAAAACTAGGTCTAAATCAGGCTCTAGATCCAGGAGCAGACCTGATTTGAGTGTCCATACTACAGGTGTGCCAGGAAAAGGATTCAGTATAGATTCAAACCGAAAGCTGAACCTCACTGGCAGTTATGGGGTTCTGAAGCTGCTGTCGAAAGAGAACTTAGTTAGGATCGTCAATTCCCAAATGCAGAGCGTTTCCAGCCTGAGCTTTCCGAGCAAGGGCAGCCGGAGCAGGAAGAGAGATTTGATTGACGTTAATCACAGACAGTTGGAGGCTCAGAAAGAGTCCAGACAAGATATGGCTGTCACTCAGCTTCACACTGGATTTGATAATCAGACTGCATTTCCTTATTTAAGTGCAGTCACCCCCCCAGATCTTAATCGAGACCAGGGAGCCAGCACTCGTATTAATCCACTAAGTGAAGTCAGCCCAGCTTTGAGTAAAGGGCAGGGCAACTTCGGAATGCTGGGTTCAGATAGTGGCAATAGCAAGAGCAAACACCCCGTCCGTTTACTGTCAACACCTCGCAGCGAGGTCAGTCTCAGCCCCTGGAAAGAAGCACCAATCAGCCAAACAGAACCGCCATTTACATCGACAAAACATCTCCCAGTGTATGCTCCCTCTGAAAAAAATGATTCTCCGCCATCTGTGCTGACAATCCAACCCTTGGGAGCACGGCCGGGGAACAGAACAGCAGATTCCCATAGAGACCCATTAACAGAGTCAGTTCACACTGCTCATACAGAACTCAGCACAGCTCAGTACCCTGCAGATGAAGACAACAAACTTGTCAACAGCAGTCATGTCCTGAGGCTCCACCCAGCTCCCGAATGGAGCCCCGGTACAAACGACGCTGGGATGCAAGCTGTCGAGCCAGAAAATGAGAAGGGCCTGGTGTTTGAGGAGGCAGAGTCCGAGGTGGAAGAGGAGGTGCGTGACCGCATGGAAGGGAAGGGGTCGCGCTCTCGCAGCAGAAGGAGCTGGATCTGGAACCAGTTCTTTGTGATCGAAGAATACGCCGGACCTGAACCTGTGCTCATCGGACGGGTAAGGAAAAAGACAAACTTCATTCATCATTAACAAGGGCGGTGAACTATTTTATCAATGTTTTATGAATATTTAAGACACTGCCACATGTCTCTTACATGGCTTATTTAATCCCAGGTCTTTCTCTCAGGTACACACTCTCTCATGCAAGGAGTGCTTAGCATAATTTAACGCCACAGTCACGCTCCAAGTTTTATGTGTGCATTCTTATAAACCTGCAATTGGAATTGATTTACATTGCTCTAGTGCGGTGTGGTGCCTTCCAGCTAGCAGTAAAAACTTCAATGAATCAATGGTGTACTGAGGCACAACAAAAGCCCCAGATCCCGTCTGCCCAAGGGGCTAGTCATGATGTCTACCAATCTGCGTCCGCCAATGGAAATTGACATATCCAGGAGAATTAATAGCTTTACTTTTTCCTTCCACCATTGATCCTCGCCCTAAGGCAGAAAGCAAGAGTAGTCAGTGTTCCCTCATTTCCCTGTAGGTCAGATCTGTCAGCTCTCCTCCCTCATGGTCAGAGGTCTGCAAGGTCCCGCTAATGCTATTTCATTTAGACTGATTTAAACTTGGTTTGACAGGATTTATCATTGCGGTCCACCTCTGCACAACAAATACAGGGCTGCAGTCCTATTGCTCTGCTCTGCAATTTATTAGAGTCAATGACTGGACATGTCTCCTTCTGTCACGTGAACTGGAGAGATAATGTCTCGGACCCTGCACTGTAATGGCTGTGCTCTCGGTTCTCAGCAGCCAACTGTCTCAGTACCCAGCTGCGCTAGATGAGCTAATTTATAAGCCTGTGTGGCCAGTTTGCTGAGCAAATGAATAGTAATGATCCCTGTGTGACTGCTGCAGGCTGTTGGGAACCACAGAGTTAGAAGTTGGTTTGTGTATATGTGAGTGCTCGAAGTTGCGCTGGTGGTTTGGAGCTTCGGCTCGGTGGGAGCCGTATCACACTCGATAGAAAAAAAGGCCCAAATTTCTTTGTGTTTTTTTATTTTAATATGCAGGTGCACACAGATGGAAAGGAGCCTGCAGCCCTCCCTGAGTGTGCCGATGATTAGCCAACATTTAATTTGGCTGTTTTTGCCTTTGCACTATGACTGATGAAGGTTCTTTGCTGGATGCTATGAAGCACTGTTAGTGGCAATGAAGAAGATGCAAGAGCTAGCGGTCCAGCTTACAGATGGCACCGCGTGTAAAGCCATTAGTGCCAATCTGCTGTGTCAAGCAGGTATTTATGCCAGCACATTGTATGGCACTCAAGGAGGGAACAACGCCAAGCCACACACATGCCCATATGACAGTGCTGACACTTGGAGTACACCCAGAACGCTATTGTGTGTGTGTGTGTGTGTGTGTGTGTGTGTGTGTGTGTGTGTGTGTGTGTGCTGGGCTAGAGATGCGTACGATTAGTACCCTACTGTATTAGACAGTGACGGCATACATGAATAATGCTCTTATAGATCTTAATACGCTTATGAATTTTTAATCTCCTGCTGTGCTCCAGTGCAGGCCGGTGCTATAGGTAGAGAGATCAATGCGGCCACGCGGCCTTCTTTTTTTCTATGAGGGACCTGATTGTGCTTTAATAGAGAGAGCTGTGATGGAGAGCTTGAAGAAATTGACTGTACAGGCCAGAACAGCTCCACCTGCCAGATCCAACGCAGTCCAAAGACAGGCTCAATCAGCTGCAAAACACTCATGCCTGTGACTCATAACACGTATCTCTATTTCAGTCGGCTATACTGTGTCCACGCACACAGACAGACACACAAACCATGTACATCTGAAGGTGTGATTCTGTATTTAATTGTGGGCTCTCTTTTAAAAAATACGCCCTCTAACACTGATTCACACTGGGCTTTTTTTCCCTGTGATCTCGGACAGTTTGGTTGCGATAAATCTCTACTAAAGCTGGAAACAAGAGCCAAGACTCTAATCTGTGATGTCAATAGGAGACAAAGGCTCTGCTGCTAAAGTGATAATGAATTAGGGGCCAACTGTGTGGACACAGTGACACCAACCAGTGTTATTTTGCTTGGATATTTATAAGCACTTTTGTTAGAAGTGCTATAAACCCCCCAGCTCACTTGGTATTAAATCTAAAAGAAGCAGCCAATGAGTCACCAGCTGTCCATTCACTGTTGCTGGAGTGCCCTTTGAAATCTCTTAATACCATCAAAGATCGCAGTTTTTGTTTACTGTAGTATGTAGTTTTTTGGAGAGTTGTTCAGGTCCAAAAGAGTTTCCAAAAAAAGGCAAGAATAACTCTTAAGTTTTTCTGCTCTCTGTTTACAGTCTCTCTCTCTCTCTCTCTCTCTCTCTCTCTCTCTCTCTCT
>NC_048418.1:6485358-6489681 GCF_013103735.1 Etheostoma cragini | reverse complement strand
CACACAAACAGATGCATGCACATAATCACACACACACAGGCACGCAGATGATGCCATGTTACTATATTCTCTCACGCTGGAGTGTCTCTGTCCCATCATAATTGTGAATTTAATTGATGCTGTCACATGGCCTGTAATGGGGTTTCAAGTGATTGCAGAGGCAGTGTGAAAGAAACACAGATTTTTCTCGAGGAGAAAAGGCGGCTCAGCAGAGCTGGGATTAAGAAAAAAAAACACTTTCTGATTAGCTTTTTTTCTCTCCTCTTGAAATGCAAACTCCCTAACACCTTGTGTGGGGAAACAACGTGACACATATATATATATATATATATATATTCTTATTCTCTGGTAGGAAATAACATCATCTTCATCTTGCCCTGTTTCCCCTTTATGACATCTTAAGTTTGTGTGCGCTACCTGGCAAGTCGGCAAACAAGCATATGTAATCTTCCAGTGCAACAGGAAATGGACCTAGGCTATCATCATCATTAGCATATCATTGACATCAGCATGAACATACATAATTCATAGTTAGTGAAATATTACACAATTAACATTATTGTCTCTGCCACACATGACCCACAGCAGAGCATGAACATCAGACATCAATGTGAATCATTAATAAATTAATTTAAGATTCTGACACACCAAACGATACCCAGGGTAGCGAATACATTTACAGTGACTGCTGAAAACAGCTTTGCTAAATGCAGTTAAAAGATTCCTCCAGCCCGAAGACATCTAAAAATACTGTATATAAATAACACAGTTATTGACCACTATGGTATTGATAACTGGGTGTAACGTGCACACTAAATATTGCAAAAGCGCTCCTCGGCGGTGTAATGCAAGGGAGAGAAGGAGGCTGTCAGAGGAAGTTAAGTGCTGGTCTTTGGTGTACGTGTGCATGTACATTATGTTTTCCTCTGAAGCTTACTCGAGCAAAGCCCTCTTAGTCATTAGCTACACGCCAGTGGTGGAAAGTAACCAAGTACATTCCCTCACGTGCAATTTTGAGGTAAAGTGCTTTTACTAACTTACTTACTTATATTTCATGTTACGATATACTTCTGCTCCACTACATTTGAGAGTGGAATAATCCAACATTTATTTTACTTTTTATTTCTCAGCTATAGTTGCTAGTTTCGCAAAGGCAAGTCATATGCATGATAAACAAAGAGATAGTAGGCATTGTTGTTGATAAAGCTTCTACACTAGTGGTTAAATGGGCTAAAACTCAACTTTGGCCTCTTCCACATTGAAATGCTGCTTAAATGTGAACGTATCTATAACAATACCCTAAATAACAAAATAGTAAGTATACTGAATCTTTCAGGATCTTTCAGCATGGCAGATTCTACACATGATTGATAAAAGTTGTAATTTCTTCTGTGGCTCTGCGGGACATACGTAAGCTTTAGAAAATAATCCTAATACTGTCACGGAAATCTGGGTTTAAGACTTCAAATTTTATCAAAAGGTCTGCTTCACAAAGTTGGAGCTGGAGGCTGTGGTTGTTTACCACACATGGGGGGGTATAACATATATACACCATTGAAATTCACCATGGGAAGTGTAGTTTCCCATTTTGTTGGAGCTTGACTAATAGAAAACGTCAGGATATTCCCAACCTCTTTAGGAAAGAAAAAACTACGCCTTTAAAGTCCTTTGTTGTATTTCACGTTTCCTGCCTCCAGGTATCGATAAATCTTTCATTTTGCACGGAACTCTGGGACGTGAATTATTAAGAGCGTTTACCACCAGTAACCATAGGTTTTGCTAAATCAACCAGAACAGATATCTTATACCTTGACATACATGTCGTTGATGATCTTTCTACGCTCTCACTTATGAAACTTTAAACGCTTTGAATGCAGAACCTTTACTTGATATAGAGTATGTTTACACTGTGCTGCTGCTGAATTTAGTAAAGCCAAAGATGTCATTATTTGAGCCTGGCCTGAATGGAGGCTGACATAAAGACACAAAGGACTTGTAGATTGTAAATACATATTTGTGACACAAACGCATCACAAAACCCAGAAAGCTTGTAAGCCCTGCTTTAAAGTCATAAATAACACTGCTCAGATGAAAGGGTCTTTTGTGAAACTGAAGGAGAGAGGAGAGGGAGTCACACAGACCAAAAAAAAAAATCTAAGAAGAGAAGAGTGTGTGATGGTGCCAATAGGAGGGTCAGCACTAACCGTCAACACACATCTCCTGACAAAACAAAACTCATCAATAATGATTTAAAAAAACGGTGTCTTAGCAAGCAGTTCTGTGTTTTCGTGGGCTTCCGCTCTTCCACTCCCTGTAGAAATCATTTAGCCTCAGGGTCCGAGCACAGCAGGGGTGAGACAGCAATTAGAGAGTGACTACAGTGGTGCTGGGAGGGAGGAGAGGGGGAGATAACAAGACAGAAGAGAACGATATTACTATGCAGGACGTAGAAGGGATGATGCGGAAGAAAGGGAGTGAAACGGAATACAGAAAGAGGTTAAAAAAAAAGCACAGTAAGGGCAGCGTTAATGGCATGTGGATACACAGAGCGGAGGGGTAGCGGGGAAAAAGGTGAGAGTGGTGCAAAGTGAGGAAAGGTTAATAGCTTACAACTGGCAGAGGGGAAGAACGTGTGAGGCAGTTTAAGGAAGAAAAGAGGAGGGGAAGGAGCGAGAGATCACACACGTTTCTAAAGCTGACCTCACAGGCAGACGAGGCCTGAAGCGAGGAGCAGAAAGACAGACAGGAGAGAGAAAGTGAAGGTTATGAAAAGAGGCAGCAGGGAATCCAGGGCATGAGCACGGGGACGGGCAGGGTTTACACGGAGGGGAAATACAAGGGAGTGAGGGAGAGAGTGAGAGAGTGAGAGAGAATGGAGAAAGCCGTATAATACCATTTTATTGCAAGACCCCATGGAGGCCACATTCAAATTTGTGTCTCTGTGGTGAGTGGGCGCAGGATCACATAGAGGAAATAATAGATGGGAGCGACAAGGGAAAAAAAAGGAAGAAAAGAGGAGCGACTGTGGAGTCTATTAAAGAATGAAATTCAATGGAAACAGAGCATGCCTTTCTCTTCTTTACTTCCAATCTCCCCTCTCTCTTTATAGCCCATGTTTCATCTCGGGATAATGTTGAACAAATCAGCAGAGCGAGCATCTGAATTTAAAGCATCTTTCCCCCGGATGTGGGAATGGCAGTATTATATCTCTGCGAATATATGAACTGCTTATAATACATTTACACCATTTTCAACTTCATGTAACAATGCATTTGTAGATAACCCTGGACAATTGGCTAAGTATGTGTGAAATCTTAACAACTTACAGTAATGTAATAACACAAAAGAAAGCACAAGTTGTAACCCTTCAAGGTTCAATGATGATAAAGACAGTGAGTGTTTAGCCAGTGTGCAGTAATGTGACATGGGGAATGTGTGAAGTGAAGAGTCTGTGCAGGAGCTAAATTCATGATTATGCATAGCCCAGTATGAGCTCTGTGACCTTGAGATGAAATGTATGCTTTGGCCTGAACCGTGCACTCCACTTCTCCCTGTGGCCCTAAAGCAGGCTGTGAGTCACAGGAGGGCGCGGCAAGAGAGGAGGGCAAAGGAGGATCAGTGAGAGAGAGAGACTCCCCCTAATCACGTCTGATTTGAACTTTAGCTCATAAATACTACGAATTTTGTGGCATGTTATGTTGTCACCAATCTCTGCTCGACATTGTCAATATGTAAGTATTAAATCAAAATATGAATATTGGCTGTAATCAGTGTGGAGTTATCCCATGTTAAAGGTTAAGGTTTTTTTTTTTTCACCTGGACCCTATTTTCTTATGTTATGTGTGTGTAAGCGACTGATAGAAGCAGCAGTCTTTGAAATTGGTCCAATAGACAGAAAGTTGCGGCTCATCTCAGTTCTCTGTCTCTGGAGAGCAAAAGCAAAGCTGGAAAACTGGTTGTAATGTTAGACAGTGATCTAAATGTTAAGCGTCATATCCATCAAGTCATAAAATCAGCTTTCTGCCATCTTAAAAATATTTCTAAATTAAGCGGCTTTTTTGTCAATACCAGACTCTGAAAAATGGATTCACGCATTTGACTGGAACAAAGACGTCTGGACACATTACACCTGGCCTTAGAGTTTTACACTGGCTCCCAGTCAAGGCTAGAATTGATTTTAAGATTCTGCTCCTAGTATATAAAGCTCTGAAAGGCCTTGCACCTCAGTACATTAGAGACATGCTCATTAGATATGAACCAGCGAGAACCCTCGGATCCACAGGCAGCGATATCCCTCGCTGTAACTTGGGAGCAGGGGAGGCT
>NC_048418.1:6480184-6485258 GCF_013103735.1 Etheostoma cragini | reverse complement strand
TTTGTTTCTGTTGACTTTGAATGAAGTGTGTTTTCCGATGCTAAAATTCCTGTTTATTTGAATGGAGTCTGGTGGGTTTATGGAATGCAATTTTGCGGGTGTTTCTTCCTCTTTAACACAAAGGTCAACCTCCTTTGAAATCCTTTCCATAATGTTGTCAGACACTTAGAATATTAATCTGAGCCTGTCAGTTGCAAAATGAGCACTTTAGTGAAGGTAAATACAAATTACCCTATTAACTGACATCGTAGCTTGTTTCGCCGCTGCTGACAGCAGCAATCTTACTTAATACTGGACCAATGTCAAAGGTTGTTGTTCCCGTCAGTCACTTAGACGCATAAACATAGAAAGATAGTGTTCCGGGTTGAAAAAAAGGTAGTTACCCTTAACATTAATGCTGTGGTAAATGAGGTTGCTTCTGAGCTTTAGTTTTCTTGGCCTGAATTCCAGCTCTAAAGGTAGAAAGGTAAGACATCTAAATATGGTAACAAATCTGCTTTTGGATCAGGAATATTTGACCTATTACACAACTTTGCTCCCAAAGTCACACACTATGCAACTATATGTCACATGGGCCTACAAGGAATTTGACTCAACATACTCATTTACAGGACGTTATAGTTACAGACATACAGCTAAACAAAGCGTCTGTGTAAGGTGATTGGTTATGTCGCTGTCAGTCCCCTGCTCCATATCCTATCCACTAATCACAGCGTCTCTCAGATGGAAACCCCACTTTAGTGACCCCCCTCCATCCCCCCACCATGCAGTGCAGTCATGTGCATTAGGTAATCAGAGTGAGACTAAAATGGACAGATTTGTTATTAAAAGAGCAAAACCTAATAATGATGCAAGTGCATCAACGACATCCACCACCAGTGCAGAGAGTTTCACCAGTGCCCTGTCAGAAGCAGATAACAACAGTGAAGATAAGAGCTACTAGACAGGTGGCATTGATTCCTTATTTCCAACGAAGCTGATAGCGGTTATGTGTCAGTTAAACCTTTCATCTCTAATCCTATCTGTATTTGTGAGAAGTGGCGCTGTCCTGAGTTGAGTTATCGAGTTAATAGGCGTGTGTGTTTGTGTCAGTTACTGTCCATTTCCTAAGGTTCTGAAATGCAAACATTTTTTGACTTTTTTTTATTTTTTATTTTAGCACCCACAGAGAAAAACATAAATCGGCGCCTCTGCCTCTCAGTGTACGCGGGATTCTCATCTGATCGTCATAGCTGTGACATTATCTTCATCCTGACACTCCCTAAATCCTTTCATCCTCAACCAAACAGAAGAACGCCTGTACTAACTCAATTGTACAACGTAGTGTATAGTGCATGTATACGGTGTAGTTTTGCGGGGCTGCCATTTAAAGAAAATCTGCCCGCTTGGAACATCGAACAAGATGGTCGCAAAAAGTCCAAAGTACTATACACAACTTTTGCAAATGAGCCAGTGTGTAGAGACAAGCCGAGGCATGCAGTGGTGATAAGGTCCAACTTGTTTCTGGAAAAAAAAAGAAGTTGAAATACAAAATAAGTGATTGTCATACCAACATGCTTACACTGGCAAGTCTAACATTCTCATATTTAGCCCATATCATTTATTTTTTTTAACTTGAATTGGTCGAATTGTATTTGTTATGGGCCCCTCTCTGCGCAAGGGCCCCTGGGCACGTGCCCAGATGTTTCGTATGGTAGATCCGGGTGTGTCTCTAGTAACTCATGAGCCGTATATCTAGCTCTATAACTGCTAAATGCTTTCCTCTGTTTCCCAGCTACATGTAGGCTTTCTGTCCGTTGATTGAAACTAAGCAGGCAGCGTTCAATGGATTTATGAGAGCTGTTTTTGTTGAAAACAACTCTGCCTGCTGAGTCTGAAAACAAGGTTGTGAAAAAGCTATGACATTGAACCATACAGTAAACCCAAAATAATGACCAAAAAGGCGCTGACATACTCCATAAAACAGTTATTTCCTTCACTTGTACACACATATAAAAATATGGATTAGAGTAGCTTTAGTATTGCTAGTATTGGAAAATATCAATATTTTACTACATTTCTTAAACACTTATTTCTTGTGGAAACTAGGCAGTTATTTGTTACCAACTGCTGGTGTGAGTAATGAAGGCCATGGGCAAGAGGGAAGAGGGGAGGAGGTGCATGGCAAGGGTGGGTCAGAAGAAGAGAGCATGGTCAGGATGAGAGGAGCAGGAGGCCAGGGGAGAGCCGAGTTAATGGGTGATAGGTTGCAGCTGATGGGGGAGGGGGGGTGGGGGGGGGCAGAGGGGACAAAGAAGGTGAAGAAGTAGGAGGAGGAAGATGGGTGAAGAAGATGTTACAGGAGGAGGGCATTTCCTCCTGCAACATTTTTTTGCAGTATTCATAAAATTCAAACGGTTTATGTTGACATGTCACAGCCTTAAACAATCTGTTCATTTGCAGCAAAAAATCAATCGTGCCCAATTTTCACTAAAATGTAATACTAAAAAGTAATGAAAAAGATAAACAATGCTTGAAATTCCTTTTAATTGTTGCACATTGCTCCTTTTCTCTTTATACACACACACACATACACACACACACACAGACTTTTGTCTCCCGACAGTAGTAGCCATTCCTCTTGGCAGTGGCACGCGGTGGCATATATGTGGGCGATTTGCCCTTTAAATGTACAGCAGTGAGTTAAGCCTCCAGTGGCCTTTTCCAAGCTCGTCTCCTTCAGCTAAAAATATGATGTGAAGTATACACCACCAGAGTGGAACACTGAAGCAATAAAATACAAACAATTGCCCGACAAGCCGCCACACACACACACACATTCTCCCTCTCATACATCAGCTGATTATGATAATCAAAAGTGGGATTTGCATACTCTGAGGCTAAAAGCACAGTTTTGTCCTGAATAATGTATTGCGTAGGAAGGGAACAGTGGCGAGATGCATTGAACAGCTTATGGTGCTAAAGGAAAAGTCTAATAATGATGAATAATGAATGTTCTATTAGTAAGTGCAGGAGTGGGAGGAAGTGTGTATTAGTGTGACAGAGAGGGATTTCACAGTTTGTGTGTGTGTGTGTGTGTGTGTGTGGGGGGGGGGGGGGGGGGGGGGGGGGGGGGGGGGGGGGGGGGGGGTGTTGAATTGGAGGCCACACAGTGTGCCCTCCAGAGACAGACCGAATTAGATTAAACACGAACAGGGCAACATGTCCACACCACAACTGAATTAAGAGGCAATCGACGCTAACCAAACTTCAATGCTGAATCAATGGCTGATCAATGCTAAACAATTAACTGCGGCTCCTCATGACGTATTTAAACCGTGTCTGGCTGTAAGACAAACAGACAGGAAGCGTTTTCAATACCGTCTGACATTTTACTGTGAGAGCAGAACAAAAGAGAATCACCCCCCCACCCGTCCCCGCATTCTCTGCGAGAATGGGTTTGATTGAAAGTTCAGACGGAATTTAAAACTTGTCACAGTACAAAGGTCTGTCTTCTGAAGTCACAAATGCTCCTCAGAGGCTGGCTGGTTTCTGCTTCTGTTTCTGTGGGGGGGGGGGGGGGGGGGGGGGGGGGTGTTATGTTCGAGTGCCTCTGCATAATTTGAATGTGTTTTCGCTATGCGTGTCTGCATTGATTAGAGAGGAGAGCCGAGCAGTCAAAGTACAGCATGTAAATTTGAATCTATGTGTGTGTCACACCTGTTAGAAACACCATTTGCATAGTTTTATGATTATGTTTTATGTGGTTATAATGGCTTGTTTTAGCCTAGTGGGGAGTGTTTTCACATCATGGCAATTATCTTTTTTTTTATTGTGGGGGAAGGATTTTAAAATTAAAGTAGGACTTAAAGTAGGTCTTATTCTTATATCGTTGACATCATTTCTATCTGTTTGGATAACATACTTACCAAAGTAATCACTTTAAGTCTGGCGGGCTAAAGGCAAGCGGCCAGATGACAGACGAGATGTAAGTGAGCCATAAATGATCCAATACACTTTATATGGATGTAAAATCACAATTGTAAGCACACGTAATGTTGGTAATAAATTTGTAGTGGAAAACTGTGTGCACATCTATGGCTCCAAGGTTTGTAAAGTGAGATGTTAATGATGGACAGTTATGGTCATAACTTTTACTGTTTGCCTTGTTTTCTCTTTTAAATAAGTTTGATAAATCTGACTTGTTTTAGCTGGGTTAATACGTTTCTAGATCCTGCCAATGAGTATAATGTTATCATCACCGCCCAAAAAATGTAACTAGAACTATGCCAATAACATCAACATTGTAATTTATTTCTATCATCCTGGTAAAGAGTGACTTATTAGGGATTGAATTCAAATTAAATGTGCCTAATGTGCTTTTCAGTGACAGTGTTTATAACTCTTGATTTAGTAGCTCTTGATTAAAAACCTTTTTTTTTTAGTGTGTCATATTTTAGCGTAGGCTAATTTGGTAAAGGTTCTTTCATGGGTTTATAATTTCTGAACATTGTACTAATAATTTCCTGGAAATAGTCATGGAATAAGGTGTCAATTATAGGTTGAGTAATTTTGAGTTGGAACACTTCAAATAAATTAATTTAACAGTTGTTATCCAATGATAAGAAAGGAATCAATATGTACATTTACTTGGATAAAATGGAAAAAATAATTTTTGCTTTTCATTCAAGATAATACACATATTCTCACAAACCACTATCAAATACCATAGGTTTTTTTCAGGACATTTTTTTATTAAAGTATCAATCTCAAAGATGTCTAATGTCATGCTCTATTGCTGAATGAGGTAACACAAAGTAGTGATTAGGCCAATGGCCCACTAAAGAAAGCATCGTAGTTGCAGTTTTATAAACTGGGTGTCTGTGGCGTCATTCCCTGGAAAAATCTATACGCCACCACACTGTTCATGTCTCCGGGAAGTGAGGGAAAAAAATGCATTTACTGCGTATCGCCATAGATGCCACCAAAAAGAACAAAACGGCAATCTTTGAGATTGTTTTCCCAAACAGTTCTGTGTGTGTGTGTGTGTGTGTGTGTGTGTGTGTGTGTGTGTGTGTGTGTGTGTGTGTGTGTG
>NC_048418.1:6401817-6480084 GCF_013103735.1 Etheostoma cragini | reverse complement strand
CACACACACACACACACACACACACACACACACACACACACACACACACACACACACACACAGGATGTGCCAAGTGAAGGTTCAGCCAGAGCAGTAGGAGACTTGGAGTTGTAACACCTCTTTCTTTAAAGCTACTGTGGTCACCGCGCACACACTCATCTGGTAAGACTGTTGTTAAAATAGTCACGTATAGTATAAGACACACATACACAAAAGCGCACACAAACACTTACAAATACCCTCAAGCAAAACTAATGACATTTCAGTGCTAGATATTCCAGCCACAAGGCACAGTTTTATTTCAAACAAGCTCTCTGAACTCATATGGGCCTTGTCCCAAATTAATTTTGCTGCTGTTTTCCCTGATCGGCCTGTTTCTTAAGACATCTCTCTGAATTGCCGGGCCTGCTCCAAATCGATTGGCTGACCCTCTCCCCTCTACCCTGCTTGACACTCTCTGGCTCATATGAAAGAGCTGGCTCAGTCCAAGCCCCCGGTGTTACCACCACACAGGCTTCTTGTGGAATTTGACTGTCTGGGGGGGCTCACGGTTGTCCTTTAGGCCTGCGGTCCTTTTGAAGTCGCCACACAGAAGATGAATAGCTTTCCCAACTCCTTGCTGAGGAGATTGGGGGATATTCTTACACCTGCCTGTGTGCCCTTGCAAACTCTCCCTGATGTGTTCAGGGAATTGAACCTTGCTGCCAATCCCAGGGCTCAGCGGTGCCACTGTACGCCTGTTGGCGTTTCACATGAGCTGCCAGATGATTTTCCATAGTTTATAATTTTTCCTGCTACTATAATGTTACCTCCCTATTAACCTCACACAAGCACATTGACCACACACACACACACACACACACACGCTGGATTTGTGGGGGGGAAAGCATCCACATTCATTAGGCTAATGCAAGGCTGTGGGAAAAAACACATTTTCCTGGTGTTTTTATGATTTATTGTGCAGCAGAAATGTGAAATTGTGTATATGGGGTATTAGTTATTTAAATGATTTAGGGGTTGGCAGAGAGTACATTTCCCCCTCGCTTCTTGATTTATGGTTATTGCAAAAATGTGAAATTGAGTATATGAGTATAAGCATATTACCTTATGATAATATAAGTAATTGAAGAGATTTAGGAGTCTGGGAGGCTGGGTGTTGCACACACAACTAGCGCCAGAGAAAATGGAAATGGCAGCTTATCAGGCTGAAATCGCTCTCCAAGCAGAGGTGACACATCAGTAAATTTGGCTTTTGTGGCCAGTGTCTTCATATTGTTTGGCCCTTGATATATTTGATTGTATATCAGGGGGATATGAAACGCAGGAGTTATGAGATGTCATATTATTCAAGTTAAGCGGATGTGAAATATGGTGATATCCATTTGTTATAATATTGTTTGGGTATTCTTGCACACAGACAGGTTGCTGAAAGATATTCCAAAGCTGTGCCACCTTTGTAGCCATAACATTTCTATAGCCATTTTATCTAGTTAAGTGGGTTTTCCTCATTTTACTTTCCTATTAATCTAGAAGGAACAGATAAGGGTGAGAGGTCAGCCTTAAATGGATTTGATTTCCTTTGGCTGGGCTCTCCTGCTCCAGAATGACTCTGAGCAGTACTTTCAATCAGTGCTGCCACCGCTCACTGTGGTAATGATGTCCGGGGCTTCATTAAGAAGCTCGTTAAGTCCCCTCGTTAAGCTGCAGGGCCGTTAAGACTTTGATGGTTAATGGCTCTTCGTTAAGAAGAGTGAGGAACCATGCTCCCGTGGTGGTCCTGACCAGCCGTGTGTTTTGGCCAATTGGCCCCAGTTGGACCCCACAGAAAATGGAGGATGAGAGCAAGTCTAAACTCATTGTAGGTTAAAAAATACTTTTCAGTGAACTAATGTCACCCTGTCTGTAACAATATACATTTTTATATAGTAACAAACCTGGAAACCTCCATAGGTGGTAGGCCCAACCACTGGTCGGATCTCAGTTTATGCCACGGAACTATATTGTTTGGTAGAGCAGGCGCACATACAGTATAAAGAGGGACCTGCGTCCCTTGGCTGCATGTCATTCCCCCTCTCGCTCCACTTTCATGTCTTGATCTGTCCTGTGAAAATCAAAGCCTAAAAATGCCCAAAAATAAACAAAAGAAGCAGGCTACCAGTCTTTATCCAAGACGCCCCACTTCCGGGATGGCTACGTTACCATCAAAATGTTGCCGGATTTCATTCTTTTCAGCCGGATGTAATCAGTTACCTTCCATTGTGTTTGTGTTGGGATTTTAAACTCTGGGAAATTTATGAGGACTATGGTTAACTGCTTCTCCGATGTTGATATTTGCAGGGTAAATCCAGACAGCTAGCTAGACTATCTGTCCAATCTGAGTTATCTGTTGCAGAACTAAAACAACTTTTGAGCGTACACTTGTTCCACCAAAACAAGTTTTTCCAGAGGCTATTTTGCTGAAGCACTGTAGCTCCGTCTGGCACTTAGGTTGCTGAATCAATCAATCACTATCACCCATGATGATAGTGATTGATTTAAAGAAATGAACCATAATAAACCAGAGCACGTTTTTCTCCCATCTTGGAATGCTGTGTGGACTAGCCAAACCCTCCTCCGCAGTGCTGTGGAGGGAAGGTCCGTGGCAAAGCAAGACTAAGGTCAACATAATTATGATGGTATGCCAGGTAATAGCGTACCTGCAGGTTGAAGATATAATAGCTATTGGCCCAATGTTGGATGTGTGCATGTAGATTTGTCAATGTCAGGTAAAGTCTGTTGTTCTCATGTTGCTCTGATTGTACATTATTTCCTTATATTTCCTGGAAATATAGTAAAATTGAGGTACACACCAGTTTCTTTGAATGTTTGCAGGACTGCACGAGGACTGGTGTTTGTAAATTAAAGTCAATATAAAGAAGGTTATATGGCTAAGAAATCTACTACAGAACCAAAGTTAAAAAAAAAAACAATATCACGGAGACATGTGGCGTTATAGTGGTCTTTCTCCACTGTGCCCTACTCCTACAAAATCATTTGTTAATTTATATATCCTAAAATAAATAATAAATACAATAAATACATTTTAACAGGCCACATTTGGAAAAGCACAGTTGTAAATAAAACAGTTAATGACGTCTGAATTCCATTTAGTTGCTTCAATTTCAGGGTCCTCTTATTTTGGCTCATTGTCACACTGTCATGGCTTGCTGGGGCACTTTAATAGAACATAGCCATGGTTAATGTTATTAGTAACACCTGTGCTTTTCCAGCTACGACAAGTCACACTGCACTCTAATGACAAAGAGTTCTTGAACTGGTGGGCATTAGAATGGGCAAAAAAACCCAACTAAAATAAACAGAGATGCTGCTATTGTCTATTGGGAAAACTTATGTAATGACATATTCATGTGATTCACCACTCAAAATCTGTCTTTGGAGAGTCTTCACACTGGAAGAAAGATAGTATAAAAAAATCAAGAGAAGCTCAGTTGGTTGAGCGGGCGCTAGGGCCGGGCAATATGGAGAAAAATAAATATCACAACAGTATTGACAAAACACCTTGATATCGATATTGCAACAATATTGTAGTGTTGACTATTGGTGCTTTCACAAAACATTTACACAATGACATTTTTGATAAATAATCATCATTGATGTGGATATAATGTCCAAGTTGTTAAAGGCAAATAATAGAACAGTTACAACTGGTTAGTTCAGAAAATGACATAAATTTACTGTAATGCAGCCTTAAAAACTAGGAACCACTTATGCCATATTATGATATTACGATATCCAAAATCTAAGAGGACATCTGGTCTCATATCACAATATTGATATAATATAGATATATTGCCCAGCTTTAGCTGCCATATATAGAGGTTTACTCCTCAACGCGGCCCTTTGCTGCATGTTGTTCCCCCTCTCTCTCCTCCTCTCATTTGACCAATGGACAAACTACTCTGACCAGTGAACCCACACACACCTGCTTATGAGCTAGGTAGAGATTGAGGGATTGACATAATGTAGCTAAATAAATAGTTATATAAATACTACTAATTATGTAAATACTTTATTTGTAACATACAGCGTAGTTAATGGATTGGCTGTGGAGACTTGGTTTTGCAGGAGAAGTTTACTGTAAGATGTTTCTGTGAATTTTTTTAAATTATGTTTCTTGTCTCTATTTTTGATAATGCTAAAAGCACCAACAATCCAAGCTGGCCACAGCGAACTGCAAAGTTTTCATAGCTCATTTTAAAGCAAACACTGGTGAGAGTTTGGATATTTCCAGGTTTCAGGCCAAGTACAAGTATCACTTTAACATATTGTCACAAAAGTTCCTTGGGCTAACTTCACAAACCGAGCTAGCATGACAAGTTAGTCAAAAATAGCTAGTCTCACATTGGCACATCTCAACGGATGTAGTATGGTCTGTCTCCACTGCTTATCTATTCTGGGAAAGGGGACAAAGCACTCTGTTTGTTTTTCTTTAAATCATTCACAGGCTAAATACCAGCAATATACCCCCCCCCCCCCCCCCCCCCCCCCCCCCCCCCCGTTACATTATAGGGTGCATGCATGAGAATAGTTTCCTAAGTGCATTCTGCTTTCACACACACTTCTATGTTGGCTAGAGTGCTTTTAAAATTTCCAATTTACCTTATCATTTAAATAAAGGGATCTTTTGAAGGTTTAGTGTTGTTTAACTTTTGACTTTGTGCCAAATATTTGCTTTCAACTTTCAAACAGTGTGAACTTTTGATTGGTGTCTTAGTTAGCAACAACCTTGTCAACATCCGTATTTATCGTTTGCCCCCTGGGAAGCTGGTGCATTCATGCTATTTTCCTCTTCAAAAACTGGTGATCCTCAAATTAAATGAACATTCCGATTCACAGTATCCATTCTCATTTCATTTAGTAAATGTGCTTAGCTGTTGCCATGCAACAATGCCTTTCTAAGCGAACCCACCCACACCCTTCCAAGCCGTCTCTCCGCTCTTCCCTCCTTCTAAAGTCACACTGTCACACTTTCTTGCGAGTGGCGCCTAATTTATCACTTTTTTTAGCACAATTTTTTGGTCACAGTTGCTATTCGATCCACGTAGGTGTGGGGTAATGAGATTGAATCTTGATGTGCTGGCCACGTCTCGCTGGCGTGTTTCTCTCATCGCGGACAGAGGCCAGTGTGGAGCCTTCCCTGATATTACCTCTCCCTGCATGAGAGGCCGCTGGTCGCTTCGCTGCTCTGCCATCCTGCCAGGCGCTGATCCAATAAAGCTCAACACAAGGCTGTGATCGATAACAGCATGTCCCACTCCCATCCACCCCTCTCTCCCTCATACACACCTATTAGTTAGGGAATAATTGATGGGCCTACTGTTTATTATTCCTTTGATTAGGTGCTTTCATTAAATAGCAAAGGCATTGCATGTGCGCAGACTAGTAAGCTATTGCCGTCCACAGCTGCTGCGAAGTGAATAGAGGCTTTAAGAGTGAGCAGAAGAGTATGTGTTCTGGATATCATTGGAGATCAAGAAGATACTGGTTCATATCTGCTCATACTGCAGAAATGGAAAGAAGAGACAGTATGATGGCAGAAACGTGTGTGTGTGTTTGTGTGTGCGTGTGCGTGCACGTGCGTGTGTGTGGCTAGGAGGGAGGTATTGTGCATATTTCTTTTGTTTGCCCCTGCTTAAATTTATTATATCCTGGAGGCATGTAGAGGATAATCTGCTTGTTTTGTCTTCATTGCCTGTCTTGAAAAAACAACTTAATTTTTAACTGGTGTTTACTCTTGTCTTCCTGTCCCACCCTTTTTGTCCTTGTCTTTCCTTTGATTTCCTTTCACATTTTCTCACTTTATATTTCTCCCTTTATATTTTTTCCTCATTGCGTCTTTTATTTTATCTCTCTTTTGTTCGTAATCATGACCCCTCTTTCTTTCCTTTACCACCCAGCTCCACACTGACATGGACAGGAATGATGGACGCACTAAGTATGTCTTGCGAGGCGAGGGAGCGGGCTCAGTCTTTGTGATAGACGAGAAGACTGGTAACATCCACGTCACCAAGCCACTGGACCGTGAGGAGAAGGATGAGTATCGTCTCATCGCCACGGCCACCGACAGGCAGACAGACCGTGCCCTGGAGCCCTCCTCACAGTTTATAATTCGGGTGCAGGACATCAACGACAACCCACCTATCTTTGACGAAGGCCCCTACATCGCCACCGTGCCTGAGATGGCCAATATAGGTACTGGAAGTAGGCTGGGCAGTGGGGGGAGAAGTGTATGGAGCATATAGTTTCCAATGTTAAATAACAAATACCACATGCAATAATTAATCATATGAATAAATAAAGTAGACTATATAAATGACCCAATACATTGTTGAATAATTTAATAAATCGAACTTTACATTTAAAACTCAATTCATTATTGTGAAAACTAAGCTTCTTATTATGTGATTTATTTGATATCCTTAGTCATTTTTTATTGTATGATATTTTTTCCCAATGTCACTTTTTTCCCTGATGACACTTTATTCACAGTAGTCACCAGTGCCCGCCCCGCCCTCACCTTTCAGCCAATCAACATGTGCCCCCAGCCCCTTAGCAGGCTTACCAAATGTTAACAAAAATATAGCCAGCTAGCTAATTTTGCCTTGGGCAACAATGGTAAATGAATTCTGAATCAATCAACTGAAGCTGTTTCTACAATTGAACACAGTGAACACAGTCATAAATAACCTCTTTTTTTTTTCTTCTTCTTTTTTTTAAGTTCACGCTAATACATTGCTAATTTAACGCTATACATGCAACATAAATAGCCAGCAAACTAGCATGGTTGGTCTGTGAACTTGGATCTATTACCAAGCAGTAAAGGAGCAAGTGATAGCTGCAACAGTGTTAGCTCTGTGGCTGAAATCTGAAATCACTCCCTCGTTCATTCATTTAATTCTCCTGACAGTTTGCTCTTTAGTGAGCGGTGAAACTCACTCTGGGATTGTTAGTGAAGTCTAGTATGAACAACTGAAAAATGAGGAGGTAAACACTGGTGATGCTATCATGAAAAGTGACATTATAAAAAAAAAGCATCCTTCATTTCAACAAACTTCATTTGAAAATTAGAATGATGAAATTCAATTTCATGATTAAAAAAAGTATACACATAATGTATACTTTATGTAGTAATGTGTATATTTTATACATTATATGTCTTATTTTCACTTTGAATACCTGTGTCCTTGTACCCACCAAAAATCATTTCTTGTACATAAAATAGTTGCATCTAGAAGGATAGCTGCTCAAAGCTTCCCCTAATATGATCATCTGAACTTTCTGCTGTGATCTGACTGGCTCAGTACATGAACAAATTGCTATCGCAACGCCATCTTCCATCCAGACAGCAGTGAAGAGTGACATTTTTCATGATAGAAAGAAGATTATGCCTAATCTTTCAACCAGAAGACAACATGGAGGTACTGCTATTATAGTTTGACCAGGTAACATTTGTGCAAAGCTGAACATGAGGTAACATAATTACAGTCCTGGATTTGGAGAGGTTTTTTGTTTGCTCATTTGGCTAAAGGATTACAATTTTGCCTGAAATCTTTGTTACATTTCGCATACACTTCTTTATCTCATCTGTTATGTCTTTTCTCCGCTGTGATTCAGTAATGAGAGCAAAAGCGATAAAAAATAATCTTTTGGCTGGGATAAGAACTTACCTTGATTGAGCGGGTTATTGAAGTCACATTCTGTATAAACTACGGCTGTTGCATTTTATTGGTTTGCTGTTTAATCACAATAAAGTACCAGCCAGTCCAGCTGCTGTCAAGCTCCAAAATGATGGATGTCCCGTCTGACCACAGCTAGACAGCATATTTTATTATTTTTATCTCAGAGGGCCGAATTGTCTGAAGGTATTTTATTCAACAGCTTTGAAAAGGGTTGTCTCTATAGCCAGTTCAAAAACTTCCTTTCAATGAGAAGAATGTGATATTTTGAAAAATACAAAATATCAATCAGTTATTGTCTGCTAAATTAAATCATTAATTTAAACATTTAAAACTTCTTAGATGAACTGTAATATAAACACTTATTATAAAAAGAAGTGGTTACACTTTACTTGATATTTTCCACATAACAATGACATGACACTGTCATGAACATGTTACAAAACATTCTAAAGAAGTCATAAATGGTTATGACATAACGCTTTTTTATTAAGTGTCTTTCAGTTACGGTTATTGTTAGGGTTAAGGTTAGAGTTTTATGCGTCACCCCTGTGTCATGTGAGTGTCAAGTGTTAATTTTTATTGAGAAAAGTAAAGTGTTACCAAAGCACTTCAGTGTGTCATTAACTAGTATTTGAAATACAACAAACATGTCAATGTAGATTTCTTCCATGTGAGGTTTTGACAACAGCAGCCGTTAAACAACAAAGAACTGCCTGCTAGGATTTCATACACACGGTCTTACCGTTTTCTATACAGCCGTTTTAGCCTTCATCAAAATGATTCATGAAATGGGTATTGTGTTGTGGGAAAACCTGCTGCACATTAGCAGGTTAAATACCATTCAATAGGTTAAAGAGATGGATTGTTTTCAGAATATGAAGTTGTGAGGGAGAGTTTATTTATTTATCTATAGATGGAGTCTGAATACTGCCTCTGATATCAAAACAACTTTGCAGAGCTTTCTGCAGCTGATAAAAAGAATTCATGAATTTGGATTGTCAGTCATTGTCTATAACCTTTCCCATGGGTGCCTGCATAGCTCAGTTGCTAGAGCGTGCGCCCACATATAGAGGTTTACTCCTCGATGCAGCGGTCCCGGGTTCGACTCCAACCTGTGGCCCTTTGCTGCATGTTCCCCCTCTCTCTCCCCTTTCATGTCTTCAGCTGCCCTGTCAAATAACGGCCTAAAATACACAAAAAATAATCTTTAAAAACTGCCCCATATAAGAAAAATGGTTGGTGATTGGCCCCCACCAGGGTTTGACAGGCTGGAAATCTGTCTGAGCTGGAGATGGACCAGATGTATTTGCCTGAGCTAGTTTCCAATTGCCAGACCTTCCTCCACAACGCGGAGGAGGAGGGTCTGGCTAGTCCACACAGCATTCCAGGATGGGAGAAAAACTAAGCGCCAGACGGAGCTATGGTGCCGCTGCAAAATAGCGTCTGGAAGGAACAAGCTTTGCTTGGACCCTGTGTACATTAAAAGGTTGTTTTAGTCGGGCAACAGAAAACTCAGATTTGACAGATAGTCTAGCTAGCTGCCTGGATTTACTCTGCAGAGATCTGAGGAGCAGTTAACCATAATTCTCATAAATCTACCGGAGTTGAAAATGCCACCTCAAAGAAAGTGGACGGTAACAGACATTTGGTCAAAATGAGGGACATCTGGCAGAAATTCCGGCGGCACCTGAACAATCCCGTAAATGAAACGTCGCTGATATACCAGGGCAAATAAAACTTGGAGTTGCTTGGTTGTCAAATGTGATCAAACCTCACCCACAATGTCCTGCAAATTAGGATGAGTTTTTGTCTGTTAATTAAAAAATGCATTAGGGTATTTCTTCATTTTGGGTGTTACTCATTTAGTCATGAATATTCAAAGTTATAGAAAAATACTTAAGATTAGATGAACTACGTAATGACAAATCAGTAATGTACAAGGATTAATAGTACCTCATGTATCCCATGTCTTAATGCAGAAACAATATGATAATGAATGCATCAATTAAGGCATTCATTTACATATTGTTCCTGCATTAAGTCATGCATTAGATACTATTAATCCTTTTATATTATTGATAGCTAATGAATTAATATATGAATAAATTAATGCGTCTTCATACATAAAGTAATGCGTGAATTCATAATCATTCATGTACCCTTATTATAAAGTGTTACCATTTGGAGTTTTTAGGGGCTTTATTGCTTCAAACAATCATAAATAGAATAATATCACTCATGCATACTTTTATAAAGTGTTAGGCTACTATTCGCAATTAATCATCCTATTTTCACATGAATTATTACCAGCACGTACAGATTTTCATCAATAGCACTATGGTTTATAGTCAAGGTGAAGTTAATCACACAAGGTGAGAATTCATCTGTAAAAGGAAATAAGATGACATTTTGACTTGTCTGTATTCAGTACAGTTCAGTTCAGTTTCATACCGTAGTCTTTTATTTTTTATTTTATTGAGCCAAACTGATACTGTATTCGAAAAACAAGCAACATGATATGCCTTGAGCAATTGCCAAATTATGGCACCTAATATACTGAAATATAATTAAGTAAACGCAGAGATTAACCTGCTGTAGGTCTAATGAATGAAGAACTCAGCGACGCGTGTCCGTATGATATGTTAATAAGAGGCCTGTTTGATCTTTTCCATGTTTCCCTTTAGGCTGGAAGACTTTTGCAAAGTCGAAGGCAGTCTGAAAATAACTGTGCAAACATTTACTAATGAAAGAAATCTGTTAAACTGGCTGTCATGTGCAAAAGGGATGAAAGGAACATATTCTTCCCTCTGTATAGTTTCAACACAGCTTTGTCCATGTAGCACATAGGACATAGCCCTTTTTTAGATTGCAACACCTAGATATAATTTCTTAGGTAAAAACGGTGCAAATTGAAGAACATTTAAACTGCCATTGTTTCTTTATATCTAGGCCATATGCTTTACCTCCTGTTTACAGTCTCCAGTCTCAAACATGTTTTGCATAAGAGTTTGATATAGATACACTATATGTTTTTGATATATACTGTATATTTATAAATATATGTATATATCTGTATGTATGTATGTATATATGTACAGTATATGCATATGTATGTATATATGTATGTATATATGTACAGTAATTGTGTGTATGTGTGTGTGTGTGTGTATATATATATATATATATATATATATATATATATTGAAAGCACATGTAAGTTATACATCTTACACCATAAAGTACATATCTTTTTGAAGAAGTTTTAAATGCACTTTTTGTTGGGAGCAGGCAGGTCAGGCGGTGCTGTTCAATTTTATTACTCTTTTGGCATGAAATTGCATCTCAGTTTCCGCCTGCTCAGACCAGACAGAGAAAATTTCATGGCTGGAGTTGGCATTGCATGCACAGACCCTTTCCAGAAACCCCGAAATCAAATGCAAATTGGAATACACTTTAAATGCAATGCAGGCAGATTCTGTAATGGGTTGGATTAAAGGATGGATTGGATTTTTTAATAATACCGTCACCACAGCCTTTTGTAGGATGTGTAAGGTATTTTCGCTTTTGTTGATTAAATACCTGTAGACATCACACAGCAGCAGGAATGATACAGTGCATACATTCCATTTGCGCGCTCTAATTTAAGAGATATGGCGCTTGTAATTATACACAGGCCAAACAGTTTGAGTTTTCATTAATATTATTATATGGGGAGCTCCTAGGTTATGTAATCATGTAAATTACTTAAACAGATTATTGTTTTTATTTTGCAGTTGTAGCTTGATTGTGTGCATGTAAATGTAAAGTACACAGTTTCAACTTACTGAATACAATATATTTAATCATTTGAGCATAAAAAGTACACATGGAAACAGCTTGTGTTGTACTACATAAAAAGAAGACATAATCAGCCTATTAGGGATTCTGCTGTCTATTCATAGTCGAGTCGTGTTTACCGCGTTGCTGTTCTGGGATTTAAAGTTTCCTCTCGGCTCATTACGAAACCGCCAGCTGCTTTTAAATGGGATAAGGAGCTAGCGTTGTGATTGGCCAAAACTAAAACCTACCCTGACTCCACTCTGAATAATCTATTTTGCCTACCAATCATGTATCCATACATTTCTAGCCTCGTTACACAAACAACCAAGAATGAGTTGGTCACACCTACTGCTATGTTTGTGTACATTTATGTTTGTGCTCACAGCCAATTTCAGTAAAAGAGAACTCTTAGTTTGTGAGGTTATACAGTCTGAAATGCTTACTGTTGCAGAATTGGTGGTTTCCTTCAAATGAAAAAAGTCAGTCACCATGACAGTCATGGTAAAATAAGAAAAGTGGATTTCTGGTGCAAACACCTTAAAATACATCAAAAGTGGATCCTCGATACTTCAGTTGTACTACATGAAAATCTAAACTAAATAAAACGGTACTGTTTGGAAATTCCTGTTTAAACACTGCCCTGTTTCCTGTTGGCATTGATGTATAGCAGTGTCTGTGTATGAGATAATAGTTACACTCCAACAACCCTAATACAGTTTATCAATAAAATTCATGTGAACAGATTGGACTCATTCTTTGAAAGCAGAGAATCAAGGGTACAAATAAGAGAAATTACCCTTTTTCCAATTTAATAAGAAATTGTAGAGGATTACAAAATGATCCACTTTAAAAGAAATCATTTTCATTTCATTTTTTTTACTGAAAAAGCTGTGACACAGTGCATGTCATAGCCACAGTGACTTGATTATATTTCTGTGGCTGAAGAAAGACCATGACAGAAGACTTGGATTTGGAATGAGAAAAAAAATGCCAAGACGTGGTGGACTTTTTTGCCCATTGCAGTGAGATGTTGGAGTGACAATAACTGTCTGAGATTGTAATTCAAAGCATGACTGCAGAGTGCCTGTAGGAAACAGTTTGTTTGTACAAAAAGTACTCTAATCTCCATTTAAACTCCACTCTACTTCTTGAAAATGGGTTCTACTATGAGGAGCACCCTTCCCTTTTAAAAACATGGGAAATTGCTTTCTGGAAAACTTTTGAATTTGCCAGAAAAGAGGGTATTATTTTAAATAATTCACCCCTAAACTGGTTAGTTTGAAAAGTTCAGCAAATGTGGCCTGAGGTACTCGACATCGGCTGCTTATAGGTCGTTTCTAAACATCAAGGCCGCTCCCGCATGGAATTTTATAATTCACATTAGAATAATGACCCTGCCAGCAGCATGCTCATGGAGAGAGGGCGATGAAGACGAGCACTATTTAGTAATCCTATCAGCATCTGCTCTTCATAGCAGCTCAGTCTTCAGATTGAGTTGTTCAGTCAATCATGGATTCAATATTTACTTGACGATTCAATATTTACCAAGGTGCTTTGTAGCACGTGTGACTGGGGAGATAGCGCCGCTGTGAGCATCCTATCAAAGACTCATTACGTACATGAGACATTTAAGGGCGCGGGTGGGGGGAGAGAGAGAGACGGGGGAGTGGGTGTCTCATCTACACCAATGAGACACTGACGCAAGGTGCGCTGGAACTGAGCCAGTTCCCCGCTTCAAATTTGTGTCTGCAAAGTGTTTTGTGTTGTTTTCACTCAACTGGGTATAAACATGTGGCCAGATGTGTATCTGCATTCTGGGAAAATGACTGACATTTAAAAGCACAAATATTAGACATATAAACAAATATTACAGAGATGACCATAAATTTGTATACACAAACTAGGGAGTGTTCTTATGTTAAGAACATGCGTTCCAGATGGAAGCGTGGCAGTGTGAATATTTGGTCCTTGTGGAGTGTCACTGGCCGCAACGGCTGGCAGGCTGCATACCAATAGGTTTACTTCAGATTTGCACTTGTTGCATCGACCTCAGAGCCAATCTGTTTGATCCCTAAGTCTGATTAGTTTTTACTCCGGTCAAAAGAAACATTTCTGTCTACCTATGTGCGTATGCCCCTACTGCGTCTACATTATCTGATTTGGTAAGGGGGTGCTTTGAAATAAAAACAGAAAGTGCAGATACTGCTGTAATAGTTTTTTTCCATCTGGCAAGACATGGAGAATGAAATAATCACCAAACATCTAAAAACACACGTAAAAACAAATGTACATTAATAAACAACAAATCAAGGTTTGAGGTTCATGAACAGCATGATACTTGCGTTGGTTTCACCTGCAAATGAAGGAGTTTGGACGATTACTGAACTGTTTTTTTACAGTAACCAACAGAAACTATGAGTAACAGGTGGAAGAAATACTCAGATCTGTTTTACAACTAGAAGAATACTCTATTACATGAAAGTCCTACATTCAACATCTTACTCAAGTGTAAGTGCACATGATTTACTAGCAAATGTACTTTCAAAAGTAAAATTACTGCCGATAAAATAGACCGAAAGATTACAATCTCTCGCTCACCTTTATCGAACGCTCTCTGGTGCAATCTTTGCCGATGTTACATCTGCCATCTGTCAATACAATAACCCGTCTGATAACTGCCTGTAGTGGATCATCAACCAGATGATCCCCGCTTTCCCTACACATTCCACTATCTACCCCGGTGTGATACTGTTATGGTTTTGATCAGAAATAAAGTAGCAGCTGTTCCCACAAATCCCCTTCTTCCTCCTGTCTTATCTGGCTCGCGTCCAACTGGTCGAATTTGTCTCCCCGCACCTCCCCCCCGTGTACATATAGACATAAATGAATACACTACATATGAAATGTGTTTACTGTATTTAGTATATATCAATATTTTTGCTCACAATTTCCAAAATGTCCCTGCCAAATTGACACTCCATGAGCCGTAGCAAGACGATTTAAGGGAGTCAAAGGCTGTTTGAGAGACAGACTGTCCGATTGAGAGAGAGTTAAAGGGAATTGGAGACGGAGATGAAGAGAAATGAAGTGAGTCAGAGGGACTCGGGGGAGGGAGGGAGGGGGGTTAAAAGAGGGAGAGGGTGCGTGCAGGGGGGCCGAATAAAGTATTTGTCACACTGCCTTCGGAAAGAGATTGAAAAAGAAGGAGTGAGAGAAGAGAGTGGAGGTTGTCTTGATAAAAAGGTTTCTTATGCTCTAAAAATGCAGTCTGTCCACTTAGCTCCGGCTCTGCTTTGTTTTGACTCTGTCTCCTTTTTTCTTATTTCCTTTCCTCCTCCCTTCTCTCCCCTCCTTTTCCTTCTTGCGTCCTTTCTCTCCTTTCTTTCCTTTTCCTACTTCATTGCCTCCCCCCCGTCTCTCCTCCCTGCAGGCACGTCTATAATCCAGGTGACAGCGACAGATGCTGATGACCCGACTTATGGGAACAGCGCCAAGCTTGTGTACACACTGGTGCAGGGCCAACAGTATTTCTCTGTTGATCCCCAGACAGGTGAGTGTGTTTATATATCTTTTAGTGTGTGTGTGTGCTCCCTACATAGCACACGTGGGCGGAGAAATGTAAAATGCGCGCAGATGTCAGGAAGCAAATACACACACCCTGTAGAAAAACGAATATACTCTAGATGTTGAAGTGCACACATACTGTAGGAGCAAACAAGTAAATTCCGGCCTGAGCCTCGAACAAACACACACACTCACACTCACACACACACACACACACACACACACACACACACACACGCACACACGCACACACACACTCAAACTGGAGTGCTGATCTGGCCGCATTTTTGAGTCCGAACCCGACCCTAGTCTGACAGGCATTAAGATATTTACGCCCGAGCCCGACACAGTTAAAGTCTCATTTTTTCTTCTCAATCTCATCTGATACAATATTGCATCAGCGCACACGGAGCAACATGCACACATTAATAAGCTTTTTAATTTAAAGTAGTGCTCTCAAACGATTAAAATATTTAATTGCGATAAATCGCATTAATGTCATAGTTAACTCACAATTTATCGCACATTTTTATCTATTGTAAATGTCTCTTAATTTCTTTTTGTCACATTAGTTTTTTTCTCATTTTAATGCTCTTATCAACATTGAAAAGTGGATTGGCTTGCTTTGTGCAAATGTTCAAATGTTTGCACTACGTTGGCATATGGCCGACTGTAGTGTTCAATTTCACACGTAACATTCTCACTTGGAGCAAACAATCTCTTACACAATGTAACACTGTCCATCAATAAAATGGGGGAAAAAATACTTTGACGGGGGGGGGGGGGGGGGGGGGGGGGGAGAATTCAGACTGTACGTGCTGCAATAATAGCTCAGTTCCCAACAACAAAACACACAGATTACTTTGGTCTTGTCAATGGAACCATCTGGCCACTTAAAAAAACAACAACTTTCCATTCAGGGTCTTGTTGGCATCCATTTTGTCGTCTTGCGCTCGCCATCCACTCAAAACGTTACTACTCTTTGGCCGACTCACAAGCCCAAACAAGTGTGTACGGTGTGCCTTTTGTTTTTTGTTCCCGGTCTAGCAAGAACCGGTATGGTGTTGTAGTTTTTCTAACGTTACTAGTTGTTGAAACAGCATGTGTAAAAAAAAACAACTACAAAGTGTGCTAGGCCAAAAGGAACATTAATTTTGCGATAGAACATTTGAAGGCATTAAAATTAGTTTACCTTAATTACGCCATTAATAACGTGTTTAATTGACAGCACTAATTTAAATGGTCAACGTGTTAACCTTTCCTGATTGCTTCGTTCTGACTGTGGTGGTCAGACAAGAGGTTCGTTACCTCCGGGGCTGACGACATGTGAATAACGTCTGGGTTCAAATCCCGTTTCTGGTGTGCAAATGAATGAACTAGGCTTTCAGTGAGGTTTATTTCGGACACTGCTCATACTGTGTAGCCTACAAAACTTTAACTTATTCAACCAACTCTGCTCCGGTTGCATCAACGCTTCTGCTTCCTTTTTCTCTATCCGTCTTCTGCCCACTTTCCACACACACACTGATGTGACCGAGCCCGTCAAGAATCCCAAAAAATATCTGTCCAAGCGTGGCCCGGCCCATCGGGTGTCGTCAGGTCCCAAGGGATCCGGTCGGGTATCCGCACTCAAATTCAAACTAAAGCTTTTCCACCTTGTGCATCCGTTTTTTTTCTTTCTTGTCACACTAAATCATCCATCTTTTCCATTTCAACTTTACCCTTTTGCCTTAAACACCCAGCTCTCAAATGCGCGCACAAACACACACACAAATCTCCCCCTCTACCAGTGTCCCCCCTCCCCGGTTCGCTCCACTATGAGTTGGCAGAAATGGATTCATGTTGCCAGGGCCTGAACACAAAACACAACCTAATGTTATTATTTCTGAGTGAAGCAAAAACAAAAAGACATGTCCAAAGAGAGATTTCAGGAGAGGTTTGTGAACTATTACACAGGACAGATTACAGGGGGCACACAGGACTTGTCTTCTGTGTGTGATTTTGATATGCCTTCATGTCTTCCATGTCACCCAAGGGCATTAAGGTTTTTGTTCAGTGGAGGGTGCTTGAATTATTTTTTTAATTGCATCATGATTACTTTTTTCAGAATTATGCCTTGGGTGGGAAATCATAGCTGCGTTGACTCAGAAATTGAGCTCTAACTGTCTGATACTTTAGATGCTGCTTTGATTGACAGCGCACATATAAACACTTTGCGTATAGCTCACGGTGAGGCTGCTGAAGATGTTTTTTTTGTGCATGTGGGAGTATGTGTCTGCATGTGAGCGTTTATTATGCCCACAGGGGTCACAGGTGGCCTCTACTTGTGTTTTGCTCATTGAATGTCAATGTTTAGTAATTGATTGCTTTGACACTTGAGGACCTCTGCAACAAGTGAAGAGAGCTGCAGCACTTTTTGAATTGTTTATTATGGAATATAAACTTAAAAACCCACCCAGTGTGTGTATTAGCTGTGACACTATGCTATTAGACGAGCCTTAGTATTCAGAACGTGTCCGCTTTTTTCTCTCTTCTCTCCGCTCTCTATCTCCTTTTCTCAATCACACCGTTCCCCGTTGGCTGCATCACCAAAGGTCTTTTTCAAATCCGTACACAGTACTCAGAGGTGAGCACATTTGCTCATAAATTCAGTTTGTTTGTTTATGAATTCCGCTCAGAAACCTAGACATATACCTGCTGGTTTGTTAGAATTCAAAACAGCCTGTCTCTTCACCTTGAGCTGCCAAGTCATCCAGGCCGGTGTTGTGGCTGATGTTGGGCGAGAGCAGCCAGCACTTGATATGCAACATCCAATCATATGTAGCAAAATGAGGTCATTTACACAGAGGAGGTGATCGATGTCGAATGTGTGTAAGTGATGGGTCTTGTTGTGCTGTTAAAGAGTGTGAGATACAGAACAAGATTTTACGCTCCGTCAGCACGTCTGGCTGTTGGTATAGGGTGATTTATCTTTCCCATATGAGCTTCCTCACATATCTTTGTTTGTGTGTGTATTGCTGTGTGCCTTTAATGGAACATTAAGTAATACATTGTTGCTATCAAATGGAAATTGTGTCTCTAAAAAGTCCAAAATCTGTCAGATTGTCAGGAAAAGCAGTCATGTCTTTTGCCTGATGACATGTGCTTTGTTCAGTAGGTTTTGAAAGGGCTTTAAAAGCCCATGAAGTCTGAGAAGAATGACATCTGTCAATTAAACTGAAAGCTTTCAATACCTATACCTGAAGCTATGGGTTTTTACACAGCAACAACTGGACTTTACCATTGATAATGATCGAGGAGCTGCTGACAACATTGTTTACATGAACTAAGTACATACATTATAGTCCTACTAATACAATGATGATGAGTATGCTACAGTACCTAATATAAGTGAGCACCACTTTCAAATAAGGCACACTTTATTAAAGTGTTTGTAGTTAGATACTAAATGATTTATTACTGCTTTATAAATCAGTAATTATAGCCCAATGGAAACTGTGGCTAATACAGTATTCTAAAATGTGGCGAGCTCTAGCTCAACCAGTAGAGTAGAGCCCCATATAGGCTGAGGCCTTGGCAGCGGCCCGGGATTGAATCCGACCCCTGCCCATTTGCTGCATGTCGTCCCTCCTCTCTGTTCCCTTTCCTGTCTTCAAGCTATCCTGTTGATTGAAGGCCATGAGAAGCCCCCAAAAATATCTTAAAAAAAAATAATTCTAAAATGAAAGTTTTTTTTTTTAAAGAAATGGAACCAAGATATGTATTGAGGTAAACTCCATTCATATGTTGGTTGAGTCAGTGGGAAAATTCCTTCAAATATATCTCTGGGATTTCTCCAATACACTTTCTTGATGCTGATATGTCAATAAAGCATTATCAGCTAATAGATCAACCTAATTTACTGGCCCAGCTTTATAACTAATTAGCCATAAGAACAACTTTTGGGTTGCCCAGTTGTAAGGAAATCCATCTGGCTGCCGCTTAACTTACTCTGTCTTTGTCTCTTTCATTATCAACCAGACCATTTAGAGAAGAGCTGCAGCGCATCTGGACCAACCTCTATGATGTAACAACTTATTAACTCACAACTGAAGGCTAAATGGCTTATTGAAAAGCAATTAAACCCATGACCTTTTATTAATGACTTACAAACATGTATAACTGCTGTCTTGATGAAGCCTTTGATGAAGGGGCATGACTTTCTCAGTTCATAATAAGCAATCAGATCTGCAGTTATAAATGTTAATAAGTCATTAATAAAAGGTCACAGTGTCTATTAAGATTCTCCGTCCACAATGTCATTGGGTGTCTAGTTCACGACTGCTGGATTTTGCCGTTTTACAGTCGATTTCCAAAGACGACCGTTTCCATAATCATGTGATGGTCACTGAAGTTTTAAATGTGCAGTAAATGTTGTAACATGGAACTACAGAAACTAGGTTTAGGCAACAAAAATAGCTAGGATCAGTAAAACATCAGACATATGTTTAAAATTAGTGACGTAAAACTACTAAAATGAGGATGTGACATAACATGACGTTATAAACGTCATTGCGTCTCGGTTAGGTTCAAAATGACAGCTGGCTTTTGGTTTCACGTTGGACAAAGAACCCTGGTATCCTGAGGGAAAGATCTGTGTTTGTTCGACCCACCCACCACCCCAACCTTTACTGTCATCACCTCACTTCCGAGTATGCTCTCGCAATAATTTCTACAGCCACGAGAGGTCACCGCTTAAAAAGAAATCTAATTGTGGGTCATCAAGCCGTGCTGGCATAATCGACCTATACACTTGTTTTTGGGTGAGGAAAATCTATCTTGCTGTATTGGAACACAGTTAATCCAGTTGCCTCTGAAAAAGGTCAGAAGTTTGTCAAGGTACAATCAGCCATCAGGTTTTCAGTTACACGTGTTAACAAGTCATCAGTAAAGGCTTTTTACATTGCTTTACAATAATCCATCAAGTGTAGAATTGTAAAGAAGTTGTGCATTACTTTGCCAATAAATTAAGGAGCTGTATTGAGACAGAAAGCAAGACATGCTGGACCAAAGGTAATTATTACAAATGACATGTGACTGATCCACAAGTATTAATAGTCTTAATGATTTAATAACCATTATAATGGTAATTAGTTACAGCTCTAGGCCTATTATGAAGTTATACCTACAGATGATGAGGTGAAGAGATAAGCTATCATGATACAAGAGATGTGATACCATTCTACTGTAGAGCAGGGGCATTCAGTTAAATTCAAAGAAGAGGTCCAGTTACTAAAATTTCCTCCCAGCAAAAGTCAGAATTTTATAATGTGTAAATTGCGTCCTATAGCCTGCCCCTCTATGAAATAAAATCAGCAGCATACTCTACTTGTCCATATAATTTCACCTACAATATATATTTATTTATTGTCAATTTGACATGCTCCTACATTAAACTTGTAGATCTATCTTTACCAATTTGTCTTAGCACAATGAACTTAAGTAACAGAAGTGAAAAACAAGGAATTTCCCCACTGGGGTTTAAAAAAAGTACAAAAAAAGAAGACAGAATCTTCTAAGTAAAATATACAGTATATAAAAAAAATCCTCTTTATCTCATGCACATGTATAGTTTTTTTTTGGCAGGTCTGGGAGGTATTTAGACCAGGGGAAACTGTCTTAGACAGTCAACAGAAAGCAGCAGGGAGTTACTCCATGCTGTCATCTCTCTCACTTCTCTCTTGTGCTGTTCTTCTCTTTAGCGAACTGTCTATGCACGATAAACAATCGATTTGATTGGGTCAATTAAGTAAAGCTATTGCCGTATTAACTGGATTAGCTGCACCTGCCGTCTACTGCCGCGACTGTCGGGGAAAAAAACAACACTGTGAGGATTATTATTTATTCTCATTTATGTATCAGATATTGTTCATTGGTATGAAACATCTGTAGTTAAAATAGTGAGTAGAGCTGAATAAGACTCCCAATGTGCAGCTTTCAGTCCAAAACTGAGCACGAGCCAGAGGATGTAATTTGAAAGCCAGAAGGTTCAGTGCCTGGCAATCAGTGAGTTATAAATATTGACATATAGAAGGCCACCCTTGATGCTAATGTTTGTGTGCGTTTGTTCCCTAGGTATTCTGCGTACAGCTGTACCCGACATGGACAGGGAGACCCAGGACCAGTACCTGGTTTTGCTTCAAGCCAAGGACATGGGGGGCCACCTGGGCGGTTTATCTGGGACCACCACCGTCACTGTCAAGCTCACTGACGTCAACGACAACCCTCCACGCTTCACTCAGAGTGAGTTACTCAGCGGCTCATACAGACACCCACAGGGCATGAATGCTTAAAACCAGGAATAGACATGCAGCACGCGATAATAGAAACAACTACTGCATCTTGACAGGCTGCATTTTCTGTACGCACACTTGTGTACTGTAATAGTATGTTTTACCTCCCACCCAGCCCCAATCAGACATACATACACTCACCATGCTGGAGTTGCTGGATGTGAATACGTCATTGTTTTTTCCGCAGCTTGGAGTACCAGATAAGTGTGGCTTCACCTCACTCACAGTATCAAGTTAGCTGTCAGTCACTGTATAGCAACAGAAATCACTTTTAATGACTTTGTATTAACTTTCTAAGACTCATTATGTGGAAAACGCTGTGAGAAAATAAACACTAGGCTGCATAACAGCATAAACACAGTGTCTGTTTTGCACCAGAAAGCAGAAGACTCCTCAGACCTTTCTGACCTGCAGATCTATTCAGGATTTTCACAGCATCAGTCAGGCAGAGGAGACTCATGCAGGGCTGCAAAGTGCCTCATCAAACATTCACTCATGGTTTTCACTCGCCTCTGCAATGATTCTGAATGCTACTATTTTCAACTCCTGCTGCACTTATACATATTAGAAAATATTCTGACAGCACCACAATTTAGGCCAACCTAATTGGCTTTTCTAAATAACTCTTTGATAGCATTTAACTTAATTTAACTGTTTGTTAACATGAAGTTATATAGTGCGGAAAGCAGAGGAAAGACGGAGAAGATCTAGCTATGTAGCTGCATGAGTCTACTATGCAATTGCATTAATGTAAACAAGATTTGAACCAAATGAGTCATTTACAGAATGGCCACTGGTCGCCATGAAGATGTTGTAATCAAGTTGAATTATTAAACAGCATTGTCCTATCTGGACATTATATTGTAAATCATTGTTTTAGTTATCCAGAAGGAGGCTGGTGAGCTGGTCCCCATGCAGCTCTGCTCTGGTGTCTCCTTTTTTTTCCTCCTCTGTTGTTGGATGGAGTACACTGATGTGTCTTAGTGGCCAAAATTAATCAATTCTGTTTTTTGTTATAGCTCTAAAATTGGTTGTGTCCTTTATTACGTCCAAAAGGACGAGCCAGTGAGTTGTCCTCTTAATGAATGAATAGAGAAACCAAAACGGCCTTTATGGCCAGTGTTCTTGTCATCCCTTACTTTATGTCATCCTTTCTGCCATTTGTCATCTAAGCCTCTGCCTTTCCCAAGATAATTGCTGACCTTATTCCAATTAAAGTGAAAAGAGTTGACACTGCAATATATTGCTTTTGTACAATTACATTTCATTTGGATTTTTCAGAAAGAAAGGAGACAGTGTCTATCACTTCTTTCAGGGAAAAGTCATAGTTTGGAGACAAATTGAGGAACATTTCTAATGTTCTGAGCAATAGTAAGCAATTTTAATATGGTTAATTATTTTCAGTAATTAAAACTCAAAGTTTGTACTTTTGGTCTACTTGGTATTATACAAGACACGTTTGTTGCACATGAATAGAATCCGATAAGATAATGCTGTTGCTCTTGTTAACATTTTCCCAGGGTTCAAACCAGTAATTAAGAAAAGTTTTCTGTTGGAAAATTGATTAATTTAGCCCACATATACTTGAAATCACTTGATAATATTCAAATTGAATAATGATATTTAAATATAGCGTTGTCTAAATGGTGTCTGACAAAGCCATGACATCTAAATTAGCCCTAATGATACTGTTGACACGTCTGCATTCTAGCTGCTTAAGCTAACGTTGACGTTAGCGTCACTGTCCAAACTAGTCTCTCTTGGCCAGACCTTCCTCCAAACCGCTGCGGGGGAGGGTCTGGCTACTGCAAACGGCATTCCGGGATGTTAGAAAAACTTGCTTTGGTTTATTGGCATTTATTTAAATCAATCACAATCGTCTTGGGCAGCGCTAAGATAGATAGATAGATAGATTGATAGATAGATAGATAGATAGATAGATAGATATTTATTGATCCCCAAAAACTTACAGCAGAAAACATCCATTAGTCACACAGCACAAAATTTAAATATAAAGGAAATACTAGGATACAATATACATACATACAATATACATGAAATAATAATAATAATAATAATAATAATAATAATAATAATAGGAATAAAAATATAAGAACAAATATTTGTATATATACCGGATGGGGATAAATAAAATAAAAAAATGTGCAACTGCTTAAATAGTATGCTAAAATGTATGCTAAAATGTTAATTAACCAATCGTACAAGTTGCCCTTAGTGCTGTATTGTGGTGTCTCGGGGTCTTATCTAGCACCCAGTGATGACGTGTTAAAAAGTTTCATTGCCTGTGACTGGAATGACTTCTTGTAGCGGTCCAACAGCAGGCCCGGTTTGGCTGCAAAGTAGCCTTTGGGAAGAAACTTGTTTTGGTGGAACATGTGTGCGTTCAAAGGTTGTTTTAATCGTGCAACAGAAGGCTCAGACTGGACAGATAGTTCAGCTAGCTGTCTGGATTTACCCTGCAGAAAGCAGAAGGTACCGGACATCCGGCCGAAAAGAGTGAAATCCGTCAGAATTTCTGGCAGACACAGAGCAATCCCGGAAGAGAAACGTCTGGCTATAGACTAGACCAAACCGACCGCTTCACGTCTCTGAATCCCAGAGTCCCAGGAGATGGTCAGCTTAGAATAATGACATCAGTTGCTTTAAAGTTTAACATGAGTGTCACGCAACTCTGTCTGCCAGCTGTCTGTCATTTTCACCTGAGAACTGCCAAGCTAGCTGCTAGCTACCTGTCTAAAACTGACATGAGGCCATCACCTAGATCAGGGATTTGTTTGGTCACCCTCAATTAGCATCGTCAAAAGTATGCCAAAGAAGTTTTTATCAGTTCCTGTTTACACTGCACTATACACTGCATCAATAACTATAACTAGATTACTTTCATACTGAATCAAACTTAAAAACGTGATGATTCTCGGGCAAGTTCTGTAGTTCTAAGTAGGTTTTAAAAATATAATTTCTAAGTGAATTAATTACCATTTATTGGCAATGTACGTACTGAGAATGACTCGGAAAGTGTAAGTCACACTGAAAACTATGACTATGATCTACAGTATGTGTTCCGATTGGACTGAGCTATAACAAGATTTTTTGATTATTCTGCAAATTGCAGCAATCAGCGTTAATTGTTTTATAGTACCTTGGTAGCCTAATCAGCAGCCAAACTTCAACACCTAACTCCTAGTTTATTTTCAAACACCGGCAGGCACCTGTCCCTTTCAGCTTGTGCAATATCTTTGCCTCATGTGTCCCCCTCTGCATACTGTATAACCAGACAGCCCGAGATTTTATTTTTCTCTAGTTGTTTGGCCAACTCAGAATTAATGTTAATCAGCTAGGTAAATTTGTCATTGTCACTGACCAAATCAGTGCTCGGCGACTAAAACTTTCTTGTCCTACAACTTGTAAAGACACTGTTAATTATGTAAATTAGAGTTCATGTCTTGCAGTTTGAAAATCACACCCTAAAAACACTACCAAAATGTATTATAAAATGAATCTGTTCACATCAACGTATAAATTTAATAAAGTAAAGCTGTAAAATGAAACCAGGATGTTAGATTTAAAGCTGTCTAGGAGCTAGATAGGCATGCAATGAGGGTTTAGTCCAATAGACCACTGGCTCTAAGGCCAACATTGAACTAATGATGTCCTGGGGTGGGAGGTTTGTTGAACTCCCATCAAAGTTGGAGTTTTGGATTGGGCTGCTCTGAGGACAGGAGGGCTTCTTGGAGAAATACTGCGCTCATTCTGATCTATCTGGGTGACGAGGAACCACCAGGACAAGTCTTTTGCCTTAACTTGTCCTGCTGATGACTCCATGCATGCATGTGCCTAACTGAAAGTACTGATGTTAGCTTACTCATGCAGTTTGTGTGCGGTCTTTGTGTGTCTGTGTGTATCCCTGATCCTCTGCTTGCCTTTTTTTCTGTTCTCTCACGCACTGCGCTCCCTTGTGCTTGCGCGAACACCATCAAAGCGAGCCACCCTGCCGCTGTACTCAATTACACACCCAAGCTTTTAAAAAGACACCCTCAAATCCGGTCTTCGTGTCTCCCAAGGTCAATGCTTCTTATGCCTTGTGGCATTTACCAGAGGGAGAGGATTACACTGCAGCGTACAAACCAGGTATCGGCTGTACATTATTAACAAGAGAGGAAAAAGGGTCCTGCTTTGTGGGCTTTTCTTTTGCGCCCTAGAATTTCTTCCTATCCAAAACGTGATTCCAGGAACTAAGTGGGTTTGTTATGTGTACAGTTTTGAATGCTGTCAAGGGATTTCTTATGCCCGGAGGAGGCAGTAGAGCGGAGGGAAAGTAGGCTACCGTACAGATTGCAGTTGTTGTTGTTTGGTTAAATGATAATTGGAAAATGTGTGATATTTACAGACGCTTCATTGGCAAACACAACCCTCAAACCACACTTTCCTTTGAGTCTCATTATTAAATGGCATACACCGTGCTCCAAATGTTTATTTGGACAGCGGCATGTTTTTTGGGATGTTTTAGCTCATCATTTGTTGGTGCAAGAAAAACTTTAATTTTTATTTTCATCCATATCAAATTAACTTTTTAAAGGTAGCTGCACTTTTTGAACATTTCAAGGTGAAAAATAATTTAGACACGCGGTCGACAAAGTAAAAAATCCGAAAATGTTTTAAAGTCTTTATACCAGAAATATAATTGGAACTGTATATTTTTTTGCTGTATTTGCATTACAACTCACTGGAATACATACTTCTCAGTGGGCCTGTTTTTTCATAGAACATGTCAGATTGTGAACATAGCCATCCTAGTTTTCCAAGGGTCCCTTAAAACTGGTAGTTAACAAGCCAGACAGATGTAAAATTGTGCTAAAGGCGAGTTGCTATCACTATCTCAACTCTTTGCCTGATTAAGCTCTTAATTAGGGTAGCGCTGTGTGGAATACATGGTTGTTTATTGTCTGAGCGTAAACAAGGTTGTTGAGCATCAAATCACATCTCAAATGATCAACTTCCTGTTACAAAGCTTCAGGACAGAAATGGTAGATGGCTTTTTACTCCTATGGTAATCCATTGGGAAATTAAGACGACAGCACTTTCACAGCATTATATTGCTTTGTAGTAGGGCCATCGTGGTGTTGTTGGGCTGATGTGAAATTTCATACCCTCGTTTCCATGTTGTCTTTTATTCAGAGATGTTTTTCCATGTTTACTGTAGCTGAATAATTTATGGTTATGTGTATGTACTTCACAGCTGAATTCTCTTAAGGATAAATTGAAATAGCGACGAGGGCGTCGGCTGGAATTGTACCTAAGAATACAAAGAACAACTTCTTTACTCAAAACTTGTCTGGAATGCTAAAATACATGGAGAATATTTACATTATTTTAAAATTCACACAATGAAAAACATGCACAGTGTTATTCTAAAGTCTTTTTTAATGAATTTTCTATTGTACCACAGATTAAAGATTAAAGATCTTATAACAAAAGCAGCCAACATGGCATCCACTTATACCCAATATTCTTTTTTTCTACCTGATTTTTCTCACCTCTGGCATACACTACCAACATTAAATGCAAATATTGCCTCATAGTTTCAGCAATTTCTAGACACCTGAGGAAACAACATGTGAAACAGCTCAAAGAAAATAAAAATAAACGTGGAAACACATGCTTTTCGAATCTATAAAACACAACAAATAAAACATGACCCAGTTCTTCCTGTTTTACATAAATACAAAATTCCAATATTGCAATGTATCATAAACAATGTGCCATATAATAAACACAAGCACCAATGTTGAACTTATGATTATTCCTAGCCTTTCTTCAAGTAATTGTCTTTGTCAAATGTTTCCTGTGTGAATAGCTGTCTTAGTACACTGTTGAAGAAATCCCCTAGTTCACTGTGAATATTTACATAATCTCTTCTTTATGCTTCTTATCCGTCTTGGTTTAAAGTTAGGCATTTATTCTTGATGTGGAACAAAGTAGTTGTAGAAAACAGTCCCAATCCAAGATCGATTTAGTTCCCAGAGTTCATCGGTGGATGAAGTGTGCTCAGTGGAAAAGTCTGGGATAAAAGTGAAAATCTTAACATCTACTAAGCTCACAACAGATACATCTCCATGACAACTGAACAAATCGAAGACAATGAGATAATTCTGAAAAAGCATATAAAGAAACCATGAACTAGGATTATTTTTGTCAATGTACGACTGTGTTTCAAAGGCCTTGTATGAAGTTTCATGCATAAAACCAGGTGGTTTTGGTTCTTCACAAAACCTTTGAATCTTACTTATCCTCCAGTACAATAGTGGAACAGACCTTGAAGCGTATTTCATTTTGACTGCTGAAATATATTCAACAGAGTTCTTTGGTTGTTAAAAAAAAAAGATCTGCCCTGCAAATGACACTATTTTATGTTGTTGGGCTGATTCCATACAATTGGCTATTGACAATCTGCAAAGAGAAAATGTAATTTCTTCTTGTTTCCAAGTCAAATATTAACTCTTTAATATCATACAGGGCCTACTCCACACGTACACAGTATTTTTTAATACTTTTTCTTCATTACTTAAAGCTTTATGACCCTAAAAACCAAGGCAATAGTCAATGTCCCATCTAGCGCCCCCCTTGTTAAAATAGCAAATTTGCCTGCACCAATCTTTGTGCCCATGGTCTTACAGGGACGTGTGTCCAGGTGAATTCTTGGCGTCTTGCTATCTTGAAGCAGAGGGAAATGATTGCATGATTTTGACCATAATCTGGTCAAAAGTCAATTGTGCAGCATTTCATTGTTATTTAAACAACAAATTAGTAAAATGTGCCAAGGCTAATGCACAGCGCACACACACTATGCGTGTTACACAGGTACGTGCAGCTCCACACACACATGATCAAAAAGATTACGAAAAAAATATTATTATATTATGGTGCAAATCCTCCATCATGATAGCAATGGACCAAGGTACAAACGTGCTTGGCTTTTAAAGGGAATGGGAGATGACACTGATTGGTTTATTGCATTTTTGCATTACGCCAAAAACACACCTATGACTTTATGAAGACACTAAGTACAACCCTTTTGAACCATGAGCCCAGTGCACAGACATTTTTTCCGCCTGAAGAGTACACCATGTTTGGGGTGGGGGGTCACAAAAGGCTTGTATCATGTGGACACGCCAACAGTTGTCATTGCTTAGAATGTGTAGAAATTTAACACATTCTAGTGTGTGTGTAGAAAAAGTAGAATAATGAACCGGATCATGATTTCTAGGAAGAGACAATGCTCATTAGTTTTTCAAATGTACAGTTTTTGGAGCTTTGAGCACCACCAACGGTGTGTAACTGTTATTATTAGAAATTGTTAAACCAATGTGAATTTTTGGGTTCGTTTTGTCTTTTTTCGTTTAGGTTGAATAAGAAATGAATGAACACTGTTGCAGTCAATTCTGATCACACCCATTCAGGATAGATCAAAGTGCGAGTTTCTGATAAGAGATTATGTTGTACTCCTTATTGATCCACCTGCTGTATTTATTTCATACCATAATACAACATTTATTGCATAAATTTGAGCTATTGAACAGATAAATACCTAAAATAAATATGGTCATCAGTGCTGTAGAGTTCAAGGAGAATCCTGGTTGTTCACATTCAGTGCTCTAAAAGTATAAAGAGTATAATTAAAAACACAGGGCCTTCAAAATATTACTACTTTCATATATTTAACATGTACAAGACGACCTTGGCTTTAAACAAAATCCTTTGAATTAAAGACTTTTCACCACGATCTTCTATCCAAAATATCAGAAAGTGAAATATCACTCTTTCTCTGTTTCTTCTCGATGAAATGTCAACATTTGATGAGTGGTCTGGCCAAATTCCTGAGATCTGAACGCCAACTGCACCCCCTTTATGGAGCTCAGATGAATCTGTAGGCTGTCAAAGGGTAAAGCATTTATTCTTTGCCTTGTGACAGTTGGTGCGGCACTTTGTTATAGTTTAACTACACACACAGAAAATCCCAGACGCATCTGGAGACTCATAACTTGTGCTCCCAGGATGCTTTGGTTCTTCTGCTCTGCCTGCAGGAAATGTTTGAATAGCTACAACTCTGCTTGGTGATAAGTCCGCAGACGGAGACGCAGGTGCTGGTTCCTGTTTTTATGTGGTTTCTGAACAACCTTGGCTTGCCAACGGTACCACATAAAAGTGTTGAGGGAGCCATCACTCTCCCAGTGGTTTGATGGATGGAAAGATAGATGGGCTGACGGATGACTACATAGGTAGCGCCGATAAGATCAGTGTCATTTTTATGCGCCAGGGAGATGAAACAGAGAGGGGGGGAAATAGAGGGAGTAGTTCAGAGAGGGCTTCCTCATAAATATAACTAATTCATTTTCCTGGAGAGCAAGGCTGTAACAGAGCGAGTGTGAATGAGAGAAGGGAGAAAGAGGTGTGCCCAAGTCTTCCAAAGTGTGTATGTCAATTTTGTGCTTCCTAAAAGAGAAAAAGATGGAGCCGCTGAGAGGGGTGCGTTCAAGTTGTCAGAAGAGTGAGACGAAGGGAAAACGCAAAGAGGGAGTGGGTGAGAAGAGGCTCCGACAACATAAAGGAAAAGACAAGGAGACAAACGTACAAGAAAGTAAGCGGGGGAGTGAATGAAAACAGAGGAAGGAGCAAGGATAATCGGTGTATTATGTCCTTTAGTGAGACTGAGATGCAAAAAACTAAAAAAGTGGCAAAGAGGAGTACAGACAACAAAGAGGGATGAGTGGGTGTACTCAAAGAGTACTCACAGATTGGCATAGTGTCTTAACCTTGTGTGATTTCTCTATCTGTTGCTTTTTTTTTGCATCTGTTGGAATCTACCTTTTTTTCTTACATGCACAGGCATTTAGGTCACACATCAGTCAGAGGTGACGAGGAGACAGAGAGGTGACAGTCGCATACATTCTCCCCTCCCACGCACGCACGCACGCAAGCAAACACACACACACACACACACACACACACACTCACTCCTGAATCCCACTCTCTTAGTGTGTGCTCTTCACACACCCGGTACCCTTGTGTCCCTTATCACACTCTCTCCCATCTGCTCCTGTTTTAAAACACCCTCAGCGCACAAACTATTTAGTCAGTGTGGCAGAAATTGTCTGTGCTGAGAAATCCCATTTGTCTAACGGTCCACTTTCATAATCCCACCAAACACTGCTGTACCTGTTGGTAATGAACATAAGTGTTCCATGCCAAGCCAGAGGGTTAATAATATCAGCCATCAAAGTTTCTTCAAAATACTGTTCTTCAATTTTGAGTAAAGGGTTATACAATATTAATGCTTAAAATGGTGTTACTAGAACATGAGGGACACACTGTACTGTATGTTGCCTTCTTTTATGTTTTCATAGTTCTTTCTAAATAACAATGGCACACTTAGACAACAAAGAGAATGGAAGTGGAATGCAATTGCGTATATAGACCGAGCAGCCACCAGTGCTGAAGTTGGCCTACATCATTTTCTGTTATATCCTATTCAGCATTCACATCACATTCAATAAAAATCTAATGCATATCGATAATAACTTGTGTCCTCTTCAATAGGCCATTGATAATGAATTTAGTTAAATGGCATGACTAATGTGCATTTGCGGACCAGTAATGGGCTCGTCAGAGTTAAGGGACACGCACATAGGCCAATCCGGTCCTACTCGGCCTCCCACGTCCTGTCGTCCTGTCCAATGATCGCCACCCACGTACTGACATCTCCCATTGTTTGGACTGGCACGATAAAAACATGAAGCCAGCACTCTTTTAGAATGCATGAAAGCAACTCCTGGGGGCAAATTCACCAATGCGTGAAGGAGGGAGGAGGGAGACGAAAGCATGGGGGGATGGAGATGAGGGGAAACGGAAAGAAAGGAGAGGAGTAAAGCTAATGGCTTTATGGCGACAGTGATAATCAGGGCGGCTGAAAATCATTTCATCTCACACAGAGTTGAAGGGATGCTGGGAAATGGAATAAAGCCAGTTTTCAGTGTTGCGTTTAGCAGCCATGGTGTAGACACATATGCCAGTTTCTGTTTATGTATGCATAATGCTTGCATTTCTGTACATTCATACCTAAAAGAGAATGAAGTTTAGGACTGGGTGGACTGTATGGGATTTATAGTTACAAATGTGACTCATTTTGTATGTTTAAAGACATCCTTGAAGTTATTTTTGCACTCTAACACATACAGTCTCACATACAGTATATATGCAAAAATTGCCAGCCAACCTCAGGGGCGGAGATAGCGCTGAGGCATGAAAAGTCTGAAATGGCTCCCTCATATCAGACCGCACAATTAGGCCGGCCATTGCAGTGCTTTTGCCCTGGAGTCAATTGTGGCACAATACAGAGCTCTGCTTGGATAGATTCCTCAAGGCGTAGACCCTCCATGGGTCTGAATACTGCTGCAGCCCACTAACTGTATTGTGTGTGTGTGTGTGTGTGTGTGTGTGTGTGTGTGTGTCTCTCTCTTGTGTGTGTTGTGTGTCCAGCGGGTGCACAAGTCTTGAAGTAGCAGGGTCATTCACCCTCATGCATAGTGGCTTTTTGTTCTCTTCCCTCTCTTCGTCTCTCTTGGTTTTGTGCACATATTCACAAACAAACAAATGAGGCTTTGCACTGACATTTGAGCCACACTAAATTGGCGGCTCTCGTGAGACATCCACGGGCAGGGCTTCTCCCTGATGGGCTTTTCTTCCACAATCCTGTGCAGCCAGAAGAGTCTGTGAGGAGAGATTCATCGGCAGTAATCACCCTATACAACACAAGATTTCCAATAGACCTACATCCAGGCAATCCAGCTTTATGAAAACCCAAGAGGGTCTTACATTCTCCACACTGAGAATTTACATTCTCACAACTTTACCTGCCATCACAGACGAAAAACAGGGACATTTAAAACTTCATTAAACCCAACCCCCCTCCCAGAATAGGGCCATTTCTGTCCATGATTCTTTTCCTCTTTCCAGTGTAAGCTTGGTCCTCTGTGAAAATGAGGTGAATCCATCACACTTTTGCAGCAATGCCTTGGTCTTCTTTCTGGTAGAGAACACACAGTAGAGGCAGAGAGACGGGGCGCAAAGAGAATGTCTTGACAATTTTTTATTTTTTTTATGTTACTTTTTCATCTGACCTGGCAGTGTGCCCCTTCACGCAGAATAATAGGAGCTAAAGCCATTCTCTTTTTGCCGAGCCATCAGTGAGCCATGGAGAGCCGGGGAAGAGGAAGTGATTTCCATGTTAATGGGAACCTTCCCGGCAGCGTCAAAAACTTTCCCTTCTTTCCTTGCTTCTATCACTCCTTTCTCGCTTCTTGTCTGTTTTGTGCACACCTACGTTTACCTGCTGTCGTCCCCCAAGCACTCAATTCTCCCACTGTTGTCTTGCAATGTTACCTTTCACCTTTCAGCCTCTGTTTACTTCTTCTTTCTTCCTCTCCTCTCGCACTCTCTCTTTTTCTCTCCGTCTAGCTTGATGAATGGAGTCGCTGGACTGTGAGCGGCACATCCTTAGCAGGGTGTGGCGGTTCTATTGCTGCACATCACTGTGTGTTTGGGGAGTTTTTGGGGTGTTTTTATTTCACTTAGCCTGCCTCTCCTGTTGGTATACACATGTGCAAATCCTGTTTCAAACTGGAGCCCATGAGAATGGATCTTTTGAAAGAAGTGGGACAGAAAACAACTGCCACTGATGTCCACTCAGCTGAACATTACAATCGCCACCTAACACTCTGAGGGTCCCTGAGCAGCCACTTGAGCATGCTCCCTGTGGTCTTTCCATCCCCTCCTGCCCTCTCTGCACTCTTGAACCTATTCTCCCTGGGCTCCCTTAAAACATGGCTGGAAATGGTCCAACATTTCATCTCTTCTGAGATATGCTTAGTAGCTCCATTCACTATAAGGTCTCTGTCAGAAAAACGGCGGTGGGTAAACTACTCTACCGCAAAATGAATCGCCTCTGCCCTGCACTCTCATTCCTTATACATAAAGCCTGGCAAGACCAAAGTGAGCGCTGCGCTAAAAGTTTACGACGTTGTTATAAATCATCAATATACTTTAACATATCGGGTAAACAGATGATCATTCTGTGAGTGGAATATGTATAAAGTATAACTTTTGGGGATGCACAAAGACAGACGTGATGCTAAGATGGACCCCGCAGTGCCTTGCAGGAATCTGAGGCTTCCAGCTGTTTTAAACAAGTTACAAATAAGCAGAAGTGTCTTGAGAAAATCAAGGGTATAGTCTAAATGAAGCGAGAAGGCCTGTCCTGAATATAAACTTATATCGTGGCTTGGAGGAGTAAACAAACTATTCATTGTTGCAGCGACTTGTAGGGGGGAGAAAACACATCCATACTCTGGCTTCAAATAAAAATGTCTGCCTAGATTGTTTCTGTAAGTAGTGTTTTTCTCTCTGGCAACATTGTTGAAAGCTGTGCACCTGCATTGGTTTTCCAGAGCTGTACGAAGGCTCCCATGTGGTTTAGCACGTTGTAACTGCTGCACTTGCAATTATGGGTTCAATTCTCACAAGGCCCATTTTGCTGCAGTGCATGAATGCAGAGCATGCCGCCTTGCATAAAACATGCTAAACGGCACAGAGGGGAAGGCTAGTTTCCAAAAGTAATCTGTTACACATAAACTGCTTTGAATCTATTTATCTATTTCAATGCAAGTTACGTATTTATTCAACTCACAATCTGTACATTTATATTCATGGTGTTCTCAACTTCTGACAGCATTGTCTGATGTTAGTTTAAGAATTATAAAATGATGGAAATCACTCGGCATCAATTTTGGAAGGGTTTCAGCCCCGAATGTTTTGAGTATAGCCCCGAATGTATTTTGAATGGTTGACTGCAAAAATGAAACCAGACAATAAACCCCCGAAATCATAAGTTGCCATATTTCATTGTGCATCAGGTAGTGGGCGCGCTGTGGACATGCTGCGGCGGCAGATGTGACGCATTTGTGCTCCGTGCATTTCTGCCCTAGTTTTGGTTTTCCACCGCTAATGTAGAGCAGTTCAAGCCACTTCCCTATACTGTCTCATTCAGAGCAGAGACCAGAGTGTTAGAAGGTCTGAGGTCTACCATATCAGCAGAGCACTCAGGTAATTATTATTGTAATAGCCTATTATAACTTTATTTTTTCTCAAAATATCACAACTCATCCAAATCTCAGAGAACACAGATGGGATGAGTTATACTTTGAATGTGCACAAAGTTTTGAACATGAGCAGAAATCTTGCTCAAACACTTCTGAAATTATAAAGTCCAGGGGTTTATTAATAATTAATTAAAATGAATAATGTATCATTGAGTAATAATAATTGTCATATGCACAATTAAGGAGGTTACATCCCCAACAAAAGACACATAAGAGGTAGAGTAAATTAGGCCTAGGCTACATCTGTGCTTACTCAGATATAATTAGAAAAGACAATCCAAAGGAGAATAAATAGTGGAAAGTCATACAAAATTAGCAGCATTACTATATAGTTACAATATATTCCATAGTTTTTATATTTGTAATAAAAATAAAGATATTTCCAGCATAAATTGATTCAGAAAAAGGTAGAAATAGGGGCATCAAAATTCATCAGAATGCAAGAAATGAAGTGTTTTATGCTCAAAATCTTCCCCTCTGACCCCGGACATCATAGGTCACCACAGAAATCTGGAGGAAAAACCTTGGCCTTTGGTTGGCCAAGACAGTTTTGATTAGGCCAAATGTTGGTGCTATTTAACTGACCTCTACAAACTGGGCAGCTAAATTATGCATGTACTGGCTATTAACAAGCTGGGCAAGCCAATCTCCGTTTTGCATTGCATTCAGTTTAGTTAAATGGTTCGGGCTAAGCCCCGAACCCCCTTAAGTCCTAGAAATGCCCTTGATGGAATTTACAATTAAAAACACCAAATTGACGTAATTCTCCTGGGTAACAATTAACCAATTATGTGAAGACACGACTAAACAACTTTTGAACGTGCATATGTTCCACCAAAACAAGTTCCTTCCCCAGGCTATTTTGCAGTGGCGCCATGGCTCCACTCGGCACTTAGCACGATTGGGATTGGTTTAAAGAAACACCAATAAACCAGAGTTTTTTTCTCCCCTCTCGAAATGCAGTGTGGACTAGCCAGGCCCTCCTCCGTAGCGCTGTGGAGGAAGATCTGGCGGACTGACTAGTTTATGTGTGTCTCTACAGCCGTAGGAGTTAGCCTAAACTACATGTTATCATGAATGATAATGGGCAGCTCAGACTGTTGTCCTCAGAGAACAGAGCAGTCATTGGTGCTGTAGGAAGTCCTACTCTGAGGTAGAAGTGTTTTTTAGTCCTAGGTTAACTTTCAGCGGGACTCCTGGGGGTGAATCTAAGACGCTTGATAGATGCGGACCCTGATTGCATTTCCTAAACCCTCCTGCATCACATATTGTATTCAATCAGTGTAAATCACTTTACACAAACAAGCCTGCAAGAATATTCAATGGGAAACCTTTCTCATCAGTGAATGCATGGCAGGTTGCAGACTTTAGCCACCTTGTGCTTAATAACCCTGACCTCTGGATTTGCATGCTCTGCACCAGCACATTCTGGGGGGAAAATTGAGTGTTTGATTCCTAAAATGGTTTTGACTAATTCCATCTAGCTCCAACGCTAGGGTTGTGGTTGCACAGAGCAATAATGATTGCGGCGATATCTTAAACAATTGAGTAATAGGCAATAATTTCCAATAATTGTTATTCTCTAATTAAGTTTTACATCTTCCGAGCCCAAAGAGGAGATGGAGGAAATGAAAGCAGGAACTAATTAAAATGGAGGTGGCTAAGACCAGTGTGCTTTTTATCTTTTTATTTTCTCTATCCCTCTGTTTCTCTCACTCTGTATTAATATTTCATCTAAAGTTCCGTTCATTCTGCTTCAATAGACGGTAAAATCACTGCTGGAAACATTGCTCTCAGTCACATCTCTCTTTCTGTCTTTTTCTCCGTCTCACTCACAGTCCTCCTTCGTCCGTAATTCTCCCCGTTTTTTACTTCCCTTAAGCCCTCGCTGTTCTTTTCTTTGTTTCTCTCGCATAATATGTTGCAAGTGGAAGCAAATGTCAGCAGCACGTCTAACTGGTTTGAGCCAGCCACAAACAGTGCTTTCCCGTCAGTCATTCAGCCAACCAACCAACAAACCAACCAACCAACAAGCCAGCCAACCAACCAGCCAGCCAGCCAGCCAGCCAGCCGGCCAGCATGCCACATTGTCTTGTTATCAGTGAGCTCTTGAGTCAGTCAATGTAAAGCTTTTTAGCCACTTGATATCACAGAAACGTTGCATGGTGATGAATTCTCTTGATTACCTTGCTGCTGGATTTCCATTATTTTTAAAATTGAATATACAGTACAGTACTTGACTTCTAAGACTATTTCAATGAAGCTGTTGCAGGAAGCCTCATTATATAAGTTAATTTCTGCTTGACTTTATCCTTAACCTGAAAGGAGCCGCCGTTGATTGAGCATTGACGTGGGGTGGCAGCCTCCACATTGTTAAGCAGTGTTTGCACATGGGCACCTGGGTGGGCCCACACCAGCATGCAAGTACATGCATTTATTTACTAATGGACTAATCATCATACACGCCATACACATGCACGCACGTACTCACACATGTAAACACACACACACACACACTCAGGCATCCTCCTACTCCATATGGCATGAGAACAGAGCTGAGTAATGGCTAATGGCCTGCCTCTATACCTCTACACAAGGCCAGTTAAACAGCAACATGGAGTCTTTTATGCCGCTTGCCCTGGAGCCTGTAAAGAAAAAAGATCTACTCTGTTTTATTATTAACCCCATGAGCACCAAGATAGAAGGCCTCACTTTCACTTTGAATGCATGCAGTATGATTTAACCCTGTAGTTGCTTGCGAAGAATAAAAATTCTGCCTATACAGCAAACACCGTTTCCATCTCTCCATCCCTGTCTCAGCTATCCCCCTTCTCTCTGCCTCTAACACTCATGATGATGCCTAAATCACACTCTCTCTCCCTTGATCCTCCCTTCCGTCTCTAGCCTTTTCCCTTAAGCCCTCTTGAGTATGAGTGCCTGTGTGATGGACTCTCCCTAAACGGATGCAGATTTTATTCAGGCTATTTTCAAAATCAGTGTGTGCGCTTTAGCCAACTAGACATTATTTTAATGACTTTCCAAACTCGACGCCTTCCACTACCACTACCACCATGAGTAAACACTCTGCCTCTGCTTCAGATAAGACACGGCCGAGTCACGTACTTGAGTCATAATTTTTATTTTCTCTCCTCTCCTCTCCTGCGAGTGCTTTTACTGCACAGGCCCTTGTCCACACTTGTCTTCAAAAACTGATCTTCTGCAGGTTTTTCACCTTCTGCATTTCTCTCTTCCCATTCTGTCTATCCCTCTCATGTTGCATCTTTAATTTCACATGTATCCGTCCTTTTACATTTGCCCCCTGCCCCCCTCCTATTTTAGATTATCCCAGTCCCCCTCTCTTCTCCATACAGGAGTATGTCAGTTTAATCTCTTTTTCTGTACATTTAAACCTGAATTAAACTACCCTGCCAATAAATACTCACCACCTGTCATTTCACTTAATTTCTAACTAATCCTTCTGCCTGCATGGCACTATTCATCCGATCACTGCAAAAACAGGCAGTCCCCGGCCAATTGTTCAAATAACCGTCCCTTAGTGTATCATGGGGAATCAGAGCAGGCCGACATGAACTAGAACAAAGAGTCATGCAGACAGTGTCTTCCTGTCTGTGAAGTAGTGCCCAAGTACAGCACAGGAGGGCTTTCGATCTTCTCACTGTGGGCCAATTATGGCCAGCTCAGCAGGTAGCACCTATATTTGTGAGACATGAAGCACTGAACCAGCGCACCCATGCTGTTTCTCCTCAGCCCACTCTAATGACTTTGCCTGTGCGAACAAAGGCACAGGACCAATCCCAGCCAGTCTCTATTTTCATCTGACGTGTCATATTATCAGAGGCCTCTGCTGCTTTTTGAGCTACTTTATGTGCAGAATGAGGTGGGAATCTCTCCCCGTAATTCACCTTTTCACTACCCCCCCTCCCCTGTTGGATTCTCCTTTTTCTTTTCCCCCCTAGTCCATCACAGGTGGGAATGATGTATGATTTGTGTTGCCAGCTGCTCTCCTGTGCGAGCAGAAAGCTGATAATGAGTAAGTCTAGCCTACTTCGCCAGCATCACAGCCCCTTTGTCACTCTCCTTGTGAGCACTCCCTGTGTGTGGCAAGTGTGTACAAGAGAGAGCGAGGCTGGAGTTCTTCACTCTGCTGTTATGTGTGTGTGTGTGTCTGATAGAGAAAGCCCATGACAGGGGCTGTCGTGCCGGCGTAAGCGTGCATTGCCCAGTTTCACCGTACAATAGCACAGATCAATAGAAACCGCAGTCTCTAACTGGTAAATAACTTTTCTAATTTGCTGTCTCATTAGCAATGTCGCTGTTTATGTTCGAGTCTTTGTCTCTGCCTTCTGGTGCTGCGTCAGTCCCAGATGGTAGGCATGGTAGTCACGCCACATAAACCGGGACTTAGTGTAGAATTATTGGCACATGCTATCCCTTCTTGGGCAGACCCCTGCATAGCCATGTGGGGGTTTGCATACTCTGTCAGATATAGTCACATATTTACTGAAGAGTTTACTGTGTGACACATTCTTTCTTATGTTTTATCGTTTAGTACAAATTACGTTTATACGATAACGTGCTTGGGCCCAATAATCTTTTCTTTTAGCATGTAGTACAAGAAATACACATCCAGTTGTAAAAACATCTCAGACTTTGGAACCTGGCTGCAGGGATTTGCTCCCATCCAGCAACGAGAGCATCCATCAGTGAGGTTGGACAGGGCTCTGAACAGGTTCTTCCAAACTGAACCAAGTAAATCATTTCTTCATGGATCTGGCTTTGTGCAGGGGGCATTGTCATGTTGAGAAAAGAAAAGTGTCAAACACAAACTTTTGCCACAACTTTGGATAACCCAACATTCTCAGTCCAAACTTGTAAAATACCAAACCTTGGACAGTGGCTGGCAGTGTCAGATATGACGCAAAAAGCAACCTTCAGCGTGTGTGTAGAACGCACCTGGCAGAGCAGCAGCTATGCAGCGCTTGAAGATCACGTGGTATTATGAGCGTCGGGAGGGCGGTTTGGGTGGTGGGTCGAACAACACAGGAGTTTCACCCCGTAGACCAGAGTTTGTGTCCCATGTGTCACTTTGCCTAAAATGTTGCTTTCTTCTTTTCCTACAAAACATTCCTGGTAAAACATTACAATTCTACGAGAACATATTTGCTGTTGCAAATTAAAAGTGTGTAAGCGTAATATTTATGACAGAGTGGCATGAAAATGGTCTCTGCACTTCAGCCGATTGATCAAGCTGAAAAGAAAAAAAATGTGGGAGTTGTAATCTCTCTCAAGAACTGGAGGCAATTTTTCAAATATGAGAGTGTAGGGAATTTGACTGAAAGAAGTGTAAGAAAGCATTCCCAGAGAGCAATAAGGTTCTAGTTTCTTTATTTGTCATGTGCACAACAAATACAGAAGTATTCGTTGACTTGATTAAAAATGTGAGGCCTCAGGCACATCCAAAAATGCTCATTAAATAACTAAGAAAAGAAAATCATGCAAGTAAAAACTAAATGTGACAAAATATAGTGCAAGTTAAAATAAAGTTCTAAAATTAAAATTGAGTAAACAGTGATAATTTGTGTAAGCAGTATTGAAAAATGAATACAACCGAATGTAAAAGGAATGTAGTAATGTATATAAGCATGTATCAGTGTCTAGGTCTAAACAGTTGTGAAACAGAAGTAAAGTGTACCGTGCTGCTCAAAAGTTTAGGAATCCATGCTCAAGTTGACTAAAAAGAGGAATAAATTGAATTAGAAAATTAGAAAAATCCAACCTTTAAGGATAATAATTTTCTTTGTGAATGAATAATGTATCGTAAATAAAAAGAAATACAGGGGGCTTAAGTATTGTACACACACCCCTATGTTAAATTCCCATAGAAGCAGGCCGATTTTTATTTTTAAATACCAGTTATTTCATAGATGAGGATACTATGCATCCTGGTAAAGTTCCCTTGGCCTTTGGTATTAAATAGACCCACATAATCACATACCCTCTAACATACCTAGAGATTGGCAAGGCTTTATTTCAGTTAGATTTTCATTTAGAGATGATTTTATGGAAATTACCCAAGGCCAATCTCTAATTATGGTGAAGGGTATGTGATCATGTGGGGCCCCATGTATTTTAAGGAAGAACATTTATTTATTCACCATACATTATTCATTCACAGAGACAATTGGCGTCATTAAAGGCAGAATTTTTCAACAACAAAAAAATAATTAAGGCATTAAGATCAAGATAATTTTTTTGATTCCTCTTTTTAAGTTAATTTTAGCATGAGTTTTTAAACTTATGAGCAGCAATGAATAAAGTTAAAGTGACATGCAGTGAGCTCAGAGCTCAAGAGTTGAGGAGTGAGTCTTAGTTGGATGAATCTGAGGCTGGTGGGCGTGGACCGGACGCTACGGGGCTAGGTTATGTTAGGTTAGGTATGTTGGTTGTTATAAAAAAGTGAGTTCAATTATTTCATGCAAATTCCCTCCTCCTGGAGTTCACAGACTACTTTTAAGTAACCTTAAATTACTAGTTCCAGTTTTGTTTCTTTTCAAAAAGTAGCTGTTATTCTATGAGTTATAGTAAGTGAACTGAAACCAGCCATCACGTCCTGGACATTACACTTTAAGCAGTGGGAAACCTGCTCGAGAGCATCTAGGGTAACCCCCTGAGTGAAATGCAGAAGAGGGAGAGGAGGAGGAGCAAGAGCAGGAGGAGGACGAAGCATTTGTTCACCAGGAGGTAAATGAGGTAAAGTAAAAAAAAGAAGTGTGGTTAAAGAGCAGCCTGGAGAGCAGTATATGATAATGTGGCCAATTCATGGCCCTTTAGAGCCATAAGGCCAGCAGTGAGCGTTATGCTATGGTCACTCTCACTGCTTGTGATGTGTGCAAAGGAAATGCTGTGGCGCTAGCTATAGCAGCTAAACACTTAGGCACCTTTAACAAATCCCAATCAAATGTCAGTGGGGAATTTGTGCTGTAATGTAATCATCATTGAGAAACAGCTGGCAAAAAATCTCACTGCCATTACAGCAGCAGCCAGAAAGTGGAAACATTAATAAATGAATAATACATTTGATTTATGTAGTATTTTCCAGAAGAGAATTAATCGAAGCCAATCAAGTAAACATGGAGATCATAGCTGGGAAACAGCATTATTATAAAGGGTAACTTATTGAAGAATGATAAACTATGATATCATCTTCATCAGGAGGGAATTTGTTCTAATCCCATCACATCTATCTTGGCTGTTGTAATTTTAGAGATTTGTCCATGCAAATATACTGAGTTGTATTACCACCGCAATAACATGCTGATTCCTAATTTGATAACTGTTTGTCAGCTGGGGAAATGACAGGGTTACCGATTCCCTTCTGTCATATCTATTTATATTCGTGAACTCCTTCTCCTGATCCAGTATCAAGTCATTATCCCACAGATGTTCTTATTGCAAGGGGGACACTTTGTTTCGTCAGTGGGAAATTGAAGTGGTTTTCAGTTTTTACGGTCCATGTTCTTTACAGACAATAGTCAAAACCTGGAAGTGACCTTAAGACAAGAAGTAAAAGAATCAAGGACAGCATTCATTTGTAAATGCTCTAGTTAACGCTACATGTAACGCTACATGTAATATTCTAAAAAGTGGTTGTCAAACAGGTAATTTAACCTTTAAAAAAAGTGAGATGATTTGAATATTAGGAGGAAGCTTAAGTAAAACCATCAAGGTAATGAAGACTGAGCTCACCAGAAAACGACAGCATTAGTCTTTTAGCCAGCACTCAAAAATTCAGTGTTTTCCTGCCTTGTGACCTCTTCTGGTAAGCAAATTGTGAATAAAATGTATATAAAACGTGAGTAAAACATGAGTTAAAAAATGTGTAAAACATGAGTAAATTGCAACCCTTAATGTAGACTTCTGTACTGATAAATACATAGGCATACCTGTTCATTCAGACTTTGTGTAGACAAGCCTTGAAGCTGCACTATGAGTTCCCGCATGATGTCACTTCTGTTGACATTCCATGTAAATTAAAAACAAAACGAGCAAGATTACCCCTCCCCCCATGTTTCCATAACTATCATGACTAACTAACAAACGGTCACTAATTCCAGTTTTCTGTTTAGACAGTCATCGTGGGAAATGTACAGAAAATACAATGAATAACTAAATAAATATACATAGAAACAAAATATCCAAATAGTATATATAATTGAGTCTGGGTTTAGAGTAGCATTGGGGGCCACAACCTTTGTATATATAAACTCTAGCTATGGCTCTTAACCAAAACGTATCTGTACAGGTGAGAGATCAGGAAAATGAGAAATGATCTTTGTGATGGAAGGCACAGACAAACCACCTGTTTAGTTGTTCACGTTGTAGAACTTGTTGGTGTAAGAAACCCTTGGGTTGCTTTTAAAAATAATTAAGACTTTACCTGCCGGGTGATAACTTTGTTTGGTGATGCCACTCTGAAGTGTGAACCGTTATCCTGATCCTCAAAGTGAAACAACCTTGTCTCGCTGTGATGTTGTCAGATTTACAGAATTTGTATGACTGAGCGGCAACCCAGATACCGTCTTGTTTAAGTGCTGGCTATCTTTTATTCTGTCAACCCAACGTGTTTGTGCAACGTTGTTCTCTCTCGCATTTACAGGTCTATCTGATTGCCCTAGCTTCGGCTGCAGATAACAGCTCTGTTTGAATGAGCCTGTCTGTTCTGTGTGCAAGCCAAATGGTTAGATCTTACCCTTTCCCTCGCTCAATTTCTATCTTCCCTACCATACATATTCTTGTCAGTGCAGCTGGTGGCAGCTGTGTCCTTTTGTGTGTTAGGTTCAACTAAAGTGGTAGGTGGATATTTGAAGTTAAGAGTGCATGTGTGAGTTTTATGCAGCAGTTCGAGTTCACTGTTTTCTCTCTATATACATCCCATAGATGTATCGGGTGAATCATAAGAGAAATGTAATGTGTGTACCCCAATGCATGTAAACTGCCAAGCCAGCAGAAGGACTCTAATAATGTTCTGCTTTAATGGACCAAGCACTAAAAGTAAAACCAGCATGTTTAAATATGATGGCAGCGGACATGAAAGAGCCTGTTATCTTGATTAATTCTTGTTAGCAGAAGGAAGGAATGCATGACTCAGAGACTAAAAAATTGATGTTTGTGATGATGATTAGTTGGCTCATGTTGTCAAGTTCAAATGTCTTTTCATAGCTGTAATCTTTGCTTTTTCTTTATCTCTGTTCCTTCAGTGTTGTTCTTTTAATTTAGTTATCTTTTTACAGCAGGTTTTTCTGGCCATAGCTCTTTCTGGCTTTTAATACCATCTCTATGCCGAGCACTTAAACACACATTCTGCCTTTCTCTTCTTTTACTGTATCTCTCTCCTTCATCCTCTCAGTTCTGTTTAATTAAATGCTGCCTTATCTCAATGAAATATTGAAAACAATTTGCTCAGCACAGGTGGAAAACAGCTATTTGAAAAAAAGGTCCAAAAGTCAAAATAAAATGTTCAATGTTTACGTTTAAGTGCATCAGCGCTAATGAAACGACAAAGATGGCATCCCTAATATGTGTTGTCTTCATGTGTCTCTCCCAGGTATGTGGTCCTTCTCCGTTTCCGAGCTGGCCATCCCGGGGGCTGAGATAGGGCGCATCTCGGCGGCCGATGCAGACCTCGGGGAGAATGCTAAGCTGGAGTATACCATCCTGGAGGGGGAGACCGGGGAAACATTCAACATCACCGGAGTGAACCAAGAGGCGGTCATCACGCTGAACAAGGTGAGGGGAGATGACAGAGACAGTGGGGTGGACAGAGGGGGAGGGGATGAAAAAGAGTTGGTACGAGAGGTGGGACGGAACAGAAGAACAGGTGAGGACAGAAGGGTCATTAGGATGTCATGAGAATGAAATATGACTACGATGGAGGAACACATATTCACATGTTTGCTTGTGACGTCACGCTCTGCTTGCGTGAATTATGAACATCATGACAGCGAAAGAGCTATGCTTTAGACAGACAGCAAGCCAAATGCATACATGATTGTTCATAAAATAAAATGTATTTCTTGTTGTGCAGTGGGCTGTGCCAATAGACAGGGTAAAGCCAATTTGATGGGGAGAAAAGGCAGCAATGGGTTTCTGGCTAAGCTAAATAGCTTCTAAGAGTAGTACAAGCAAGCCAAGCTGGCCAAATGGCTAATGTCTTCCCGCCACGGCCTGTCTCTCCCCTTTTCCACTTATTAATCCCCTTGTCCGTTTATATTCTCCGATTAAAATCAACTGAAATACTTTGTGGCATCAATATGTTATGTTTACTGCTAAATGCCCATTTGGAATAAATCTTAAAGTGCTCATATTATGAAGAAATCCCTTTTTCTGGGAGTCGGGGTGTTATTTTGTGTCTCTGGTGCTTCCACACACATAAAAACTTGGAAAAAATCGATCCGTGCTGTTTTGAGTGAGATACGGGCCAGCACCGTAGCACATGCTAGTGCTAGCATGCTAGCTCGTTCTCAATGGCAACATACACACTAGTTCACCATAATCTACAAAAAAACTACTTTCATGTCCCTGTTCTTAAACGTGCCCTCGGTTAGAAGAAGTCTTCCAGCTACTCCTGCCTTGTACTGACCAAAGTTGGAGAAAGAGTCATCTAGCTGATGTGATCTTACCTAGCTACTGCGCATGTACAACTCCCAACAAATATAGTAAAGAAGTGAGATGTCTCACTCTAAAACAGAGACCTTAACACACAGGGTAAAACAGGATCCGCAGCAATGTGCAGTACAACAATAATATGGTGTTTTTTGAAAGTTAAACCATGTAAACCTATTCTGGTACAACCTCATAATACAATTATGAACCTGAATAAAGGCATAATATGGGCACTTTAATTACTATGCTGTGTCTAACTGGTCAAATGTAAACAAGGCAACACAGAGAATATAATCACAGATAAGAAAATGGCTAGATGTTACAATTTTGTGCGGTTACTACTGATCATACACTCTCTATGATTTACTCCATGAATGAACGTGTTATAGATAATTAATGTCTGCACTCCCCAGAGCTAGGATGCATTCAGGCATCAATTAGAAAGTTGCATTGGCACACCCAGTGAACAACGGTATGTGGGTAGCCACGGCTGACCATGTCCTTTAAAAACATAGGTTACATGTTATATAAATCTTTACTTAAGTAAATACTATATGTAATACAGAACAAACCCTAGATTGATGTCTTACGTATTCCATTATGAGGTACCTCCCCTCGCCGTGAGTGTAGCATCGTGTGCCTGTAACCCGGCTAGCTACAAAGAACTGGTAAGCTTCCAGACTGACAGATCAGCACCAGTGTATGGGGATACCCCGTTTACCACATAGTGGTACAAATCGTGTGGACTGAACTTGGACAGACTCTCCTGCTATCTCCAACTTCTCCAAATACCACTCATTGTGAGCACCTACCAGATGCCCTACCTTGACTGGTATTGGCACAACAACTTGTTCAGTAGAAGAAGCCATGAAGAAGACAGTTTATTTTGTATTATTTACTTATAACTGATTGAAACTAATGAAACTAGGAGAGGAGGTGACATAAGAGGAGTTTTGTTTTGTCTGTGTTGCCTAAGCACATTAACCCAGAATACCTGATATACTGTATACAAAAACACTGTGTAAGCCTAAAAGATTTGACATGATTCATCTTTCAGCAGCCTTTTCAGTGAGAATTTTTTATCAATTGATCTATATTCATCTCACCTGCTCTTCTTCTTTGACTCCAAATTAGATAAGACTGGTGTAATGGGTTTCTGACAAATGAATTTCCTTCTTGATTCACTAAGAGCCAGCCTCCTTTTTTTAAAATCAATATTTCCATCTGTTTACAGCAAACATAATGAAGCATCCACACAAAGCTCAATCAAAGCATGACACATCCAGATGCAAATATTTGTGGCAGCTGAGTTGAGTGTTATTTACAGCTGCAGAATGTTTTGACCAGTGTTAAGGCGTTTTGACTGGTGCCATTCAGCAAAGGCTTTCCATGCGGAGCGTTTGCCTATACAGACGGATCAATGAAGCGCTGCCTTTCCATCCTGAGTCCAGCTGGCTCATGGTTCCCTTTAGTGTAATAATAGATGATTTCAATTTCAAACATTCCCCTAAGCTGCCAGTCATCTCCAATAATCACATTCATATTGGAAAATATGTGTGCACAGTGGGGGGCAACACCCACTCATCAGCAGTATGGCTTGTAACATACATATATACATATATGTCTGTCTCATGGCAAGGACATGGGCCTCTGCGCTCACATGTAATGTAGACTTAAGAGGAGCCATGTGAGAGATGTTATGCTTTCATTTCAAATGAGCCCTACAGAAGTTCTTCACTTGACACTTCAATAAAAATACATATGTGTCTCCATGCTGTCAGCCACCTCTCTGATCTAGGGGATGACAGTCATTAGTGTGTGTGCTGTGTACTGTGTTATGTGCACTACACAGGGTGTTACAGTGTGAGCATTTAATGCAAGAGTGTGTTCACACATTTAAGTATGCTTCAGAACATGTTTGTGTATTATGATGATTGATCTACTTGACTTTATTAAAGCATAAGGCTTCTCATAAATGGACTGGATGCAACAGTCAGAGTGGGGAAGACAGAAAGTACTGTAGACAATAAGAAAAATGCAAAGTATTGGCACCCATATCAATCAAATGTAAAATATTGGTAATTTTTTCCAGAACTGATATGATGAATGTTTGTAATAGCAGGAATAAAAGTGCATGAGAAAATACTGACAATGCCCCAGAGACCAGGGTGGCGTTTTCCTATTCCTGGTTTTGTCCAAAACCCCACCCTACAAAATCCAGAAAAGCACTATACACCTACACTTAAAGGGAGTTTTATATTTTATAGTATTTATATTTTTGTACTCAACTAAGCTGAAGAAAAGTCTCCAAACTAGAATGCCCATAATAGTATTTTAAAACTCATCAAATATGGTCCTAAAGTTTCTGAAATGTTTCCGATTGCAAGATAAGTTATTTTTGAGAATAGAGAAAATCTGCAGAAAATAACAGCTTTTTCTATTCAAAGCCTATATATGTGAAGCTGTGAGTTTGGGGTATTTTTACTGGTGAATGCACACTGGTGTGTTCTCAAAGTCAGGTAGCCAATGCATACTGTGTGTGTGTGTGTGTGTGTGTAAGTGTGTGTGTGTGTGTGTGTGTGTGTGTGTGTGTGTGTGTGTGTTTGAACTCATCACTGTGCTAGTTCTCAGCCTTGGGGTTTGTAAGATTCGTTAAAACCACCCGCACCTGGAGGTGGTGTGTTGAGCAGGATTTCCAAGCCCACTATGAGCTCCTTTGAAGGGAAGCAGAGAGGCAGGGAGAGGACTGGATACGGTAAGAGATGCAAGAATAAAGAAATGGCAAGGCAAGGACCCAGGAATGAGAGGAACGAGAAGGGATGGAGAAGGAGAGAGAAGATGGAAGCACTGAGGGAGGAGAGTTAAAATGAGGTCCTGTGAGGCATTGACAGCAGAGAGTGCAGTATAACAAGGAAGTAAGAGCATGAAGGATCCAGAGAGAGGAATGCAAAGAGAGAGGGAGAGAAAGATGCAGAGACAGCAAGAGCTGTGAAATCACTGACATACATTAGCACAGCTAGAAACTGAATGGCATAGGGAGGTAGACATACCCATCCAGTAGGACAAGCAGGTAAAAAAAGGACAGTTAAAACAGAGAAAAAAAGATAGATAGGGAGGGAGCAGAAGTGAGAGCAACAGCAACCTGCTGTGTGTAAAAGGAGAGTCGATCAATTCAACATGTGCTGGGCGCCTGGCAAAATAGGCAGGAAAATATGTAAACAAACACAGTAAACATCTCCCACCCGCAGTATTCCTCCCACCAGATTCAGCCACAGTGATCTCAAAGACACAAACAAAACACACAATTAGTATTACAACATGGCCTCCTTCATGCTGTTCTGTGTTGCTTTAATCCCTCTACAAAGGTACCGAGAGAGGCAGATAAATAGATTAGACCAGCGTTGCTTCTATGGGCGAAAGATTAGATAAATGAAGACTCATAGGTTACATGTGGATTCATTATGGATGCTTTCAAGCTAAGTTGAACATATATTGAGCACATATGCTACAAGGCACCATTTTAGAAATCAAATGTAGCTCTATAGCAGTGTTGGGATTCTGTGGGAAGGTGGGTGTGCTACAGAAAACTCAACACAACACAAATAGAAAAAGATCTGACTTGAATATGTTAAAAAGGGCTTTAGCCTTGCAGGGAATCCATACAGGACTAATAAAAAACACGTCAGATAGGCTACAACTAACGTAAAATTAGCGCCAAGCTCCCCGTAAGTTTCCACTCCGTAACACAGAACAAAAAAACACAATAAAAAAGCATTTTTTTTATGCTTGCATAAATGTTTTGCTGTGTTAATATTTAAACATGCTCCAGCACCTATTTTCCAGAGGCAGAAGCCTGTAAAACTGTGAAAAATTTGAACAGGGGAACCAGATGATCTGTGTGGCCAAGAGAAGGAGAGATTTCCGATCGGAACAATTTGTGTTCCAGTAGAGTCGGCCTTGACCTTGCTGGTCATCTCACTGCTGTGGGTTGAATCTCTTTAACCCTTGATCTAAGATGCACACTCCCTCACGCAGGCAGCAACAGATAACGGAGAAGCACACCTACACAGGCACCAATAAACCACAGAGAGAGATATCTACAGAGGCACACATCAGTATAACTCACTTGACCTTGCGGCTCTGTGTTTAAACTGTAGGGAACGAAGGAGAAAGAGCTGCAAAGAGGCGTGATTCCTCATTTGAGACGGAGAGGCATGCTGCGGCGCTCGTCCTCACCTCAGAATGATGTGTCAGATGATGGGAGGTGGGTTAGTGGAGGGGGGAGTATGTAATGACAAAATGGAGGAGAAGGCAGACAGAGAGAATCAGACAGATGAAGATGAAGAAGACTGGGAGACATGCAGATTAGCAGAGGGAGGAAGAGAACAGGGTAAAGGCATGGAAAGAAAGGCGAGGGCTCGGCGGATGACACGCAAGAGAAGCTGGGTCATTAACAGCCTGCAAGTCAGGGTGCCGACGGAAGCTGCCTGCTGCTTATCACTGCTTATTTACTGTGAGTCCCACAGAGACCCCCAGCAATAAAAAGATTTCTCTCCTTCTCCCATTCTCCCTCTATCTCCCCTCTCCCGTCCCCACCCTCACCCCCTTCTCATCATCAGCCGCTGTCTCTCTGCATTTTGTAGACTCTCTCTCTCTCTCTCTCTCTCTCTCTCTCTCTCTCTCTCTCTCTCTGTCTGTCTGATCTCCCCACACATGTCCAAATATGCAGGGCAGGGAGACACACAAGCTAAAATGCAAGTAAATGCAAAAACACACACACACACGCACGCACGTACACACACGCACACGCACACACACACACACACACACACACACACACACACACACACACACACACACACACACAAAGCCTCCCCACCCCAACGCTCGCTTTCTTGCCTTGTCCGAGCTCTGGTTTGTGTGTCTAGAGGCCATGTCAGACAGCGTGTGTTGTTTGTCTCTGGCTCTGACTCAGCCCAGGTCTGCCTCATTCTAATTCACTCACACACACACACACACACACACATCCAGCGATAATAAGATACATGCACACAAAATCAGCCACATAGTAACACACACATTGACTATTCCTCCATTCAATTTAAATTGCTTTCTTCTGTGTACTTTCTCTTGTAGGTTGTTTTATCTTCTCTCATTCTCCTATTTTTTCTCATGACCAGTCAGCTCTGCTCCACTACTAGTTATTTTTTTATTAAATATTGCTGATAATGAATGTACATATTGCTGCTAATAGATTTTTGATACAGCATGTGAACAAGGCCACAGCTTAAGTAGCAGGTAATTGAAGAATTAGCATAACACTCTCAGGTAGGTACAGTAGCTCCTTGACATTACTCTGCAGCAGCGCCCCCTAATGGCTAGAGGCCAACATTTATGGAATCTCTAACTGATGATGAGGGCTGAGGTTTCCCTGAAATCTATAGCTTATTATTTGCTTTAACGAGGGGCAATTAAAAGAAAAGGATGAAGACAGACTGTCGCTGCCACCAACTGATGGATGCAGATATTCAACATTTAAATTGGACATGATGATTTAATGAAGGCTCAGTGTATTTTGATTGTGAGAGCATTTATAGCCACTGACGCAGCAAGGACAGTAAAAAAAAATAAAACTGTGATAATGCCCCAATTTCACAACACCTCATTACACTTGTATACTGAATTTAATAGCATTGAATGTCGGATCACTCAATGCAACACAAGGCATGTCACAACACCATTACTACGAATCCAGCAGTATCCCAATTCAGGAGGTTCCCTTTTGAGGTATGTTTTCAGGGTGCTGTGAGCTGTGTAAGCTTGCTATTTGAGCGCCTTTCATTCATCTTACCTGGGGGACAAGCCAGCTCGCGCATGTGTCAGTTTTCCGTTATTATTTCCATATGCTCTCACTTAAAACGGCTGGCTAATCCTCGGTCACACGCCAGCAGCGCGCCCAGGATTATCTGCGTTTGTTTTCTCACGCGGACGAGAGATTGTGTTAATCTCCTCAGAGGGAAAAAAAAGAGAGAGAGATGGCGAGAGCAAGAGCAAAAGAAAAAGAGAGCCCAATGTCTTGCTCGTACTGTAAGTGGAAAAAAGGAAACCATGGGGTATCTGAGAGTGAAATAAGACAAGAGACAAGTGACAGAGGAAAGGGATGGCGGCAGAGGAAGAACAAAGTCAGAAGGGAGATTTAGAAGAGCCTTTGTTCTCTCAACTCTGCAGTCGTGCTTGTTGGCAGAAATGTCCAAAGCTGTGTTTGTCATCAGACAAATGTGATGTATGATCTTGATTTAGAATGCACAAAACAATAAAGAACTCTAGCTGCCAAGGTGCAGAAGCAACACACACACACGCACACACTTTCTCAAAAGAGCATACATGCCTATGGGTCGGCCTCTCAGTGAAGAAATGTATTATGTATCAGCAGTCTAGCATGCAGGTGAGCTGATTAATTTCTGCTAACTGTGAAGCACATTTTAAAGGGAAATTGTAAAGAGCAATTTGAATTTCAAAAAGAACATTGGCCGCATTGCAGGACAGGAGAACGTTACACTTGTAGAGCGTGTGTGTGTGTGTGTGTGTGTGTGTGTAAAAACAAGGCAACGTTATGCACTACAACTGAAACGTTTTTAAGTGTAATTTGTTGATTACGTTTTTTATTATGAATTATTTATATCTGTAAAAGGTCGGAACATGGCAAAAATTCTCATCACAATTTTCTAGAGCACTGAATTGTCTTTAAACTGCTTGTTTTGTCTAAAGAACTCTGCCAAACGGAATGATGGTATATAAAGTGTAAATGAACCGAAAATCAGCAAAGATGTTGTTGATTCATTTTCAGTTTACCAACCGAGCAAATAATAGTAATAGGCCCTTATAATTTTAATTTAAGCACTTGCATGTACACATATTTTGTTAATTTATTGTTTTATGATAACGTATTGAACAGGTGGAAGGTCCCAAGAAGAGGGTCTTTAAAGAGTAATTTAACTCAAAGTAACTTTTTAGAACCACTTTATTACTTTCACTTTCCTGTCTGAAGTATGGAAGCTTGAGAACTTCAACTGAGAATAATACTACAGTAGTATAAATACTGCCTTTACTTCTTGTAAGCTGTTAGTTTACAGTGTTGACCAGTGTTTCAGTGTTTGTGCCTCTCTAGGACTCATTCACATCCCCTTTACTGTCACTCTCCACTGCCTCTGCTACCTCCGCTGTAGCCTCGTTAAGCTAACGTTAAGCTAGCAGTTTAAATGGCTCTGAACCAAAGTTTTAAGATAAAAGAGGGGAAATTGTGATTGGGTAATACTGCTACGTACAACTGCAATTAACGTAAAGGCCCTGAACACCCACACAGGTGTTTTCAGTTAGAGTAATCTGGCTTAGTAGACCTCTTCCCAGGACTGTGTGGGTGTGTGTGGACTGATTGACATTTGTCTTGTCTCCTTTTAGCTCTGTTTTATCTGTTAGGGCAGGAAAAATGACAGCTTTATCATTGTAATTGGTAGAAAGGATTTGTGACCTTAAAAATTCCCATCTACAATCAGGTCCACTTTCAACTTTGGCAGAGCAGAATTTAGCCCCGCCCACAACATTTGGAGGTTGGATAAGTCTGGTCTGGAGTTGATGCGTTGTGCAGCAACTATGCTCAAACCAGAGCAGTTTGGAGCAATCAGTTGATCATCACAGACAGATGATCAACAGTAACGTAATCAACCACGTCACCAGAGAGCGCCTGGGTTGAATTCATTTACAACAAAGATGGCTGCTGTTGGAGAATTGAGATGTGTAGATTCTGCCATTGCGATTGTTATAGAAGATATCGACAGCACATTCATTTTAAAAGAGAAACAGAGAACCGCGATCAAGGCATTTGTCGACTGGAAAGATGTTTTTGCCGTCCTTTGGGATTCAGCAAAAGTTTAATTCATCAGCTGGTCCAATGATCTCCGTTGCTCTAATTGGTTGTAGGTCTATCAAATTGAGTGCAGAGGCATTTTTTCATAGTTCAGTTGAAAAACGCCCCATAATCACATCCCAAATGGGCAGTATCAGACTTATATTCTGACTAAAATCTCAGCATGATGTCAGGCCAAAGCAGAGTAGCCAGAATAACTGAAATTACCTGAGTGGGTGTCCAGAGGCTTTTAAAACAGTATGTATGCTACTGGTCAAAGGTTTGGGGTCACCTAGAAATTTCCATTGCACTCCATTGTAGATAGAATACTAGCTGAGATCAGTTGCATTGTATTTTTAACTAGGGCAGCAGTTATGCAGCAATTACATTATTTGCATACATAATTGCAAAAGGCTTCTCCAATGTTTTCTCAGTTGTTTTTTTTTAAAAATTATATCAGATTAGTAAACAGAATGTACCTTTGGAACATTGAATGAATGGTTTCTGATAATGTAGCCATTGCATTAAAGATCAACCACCCACTCAGATCAGCTGGTATTCTGTCTATAATAGAGTGGTATGGAAAATTGTAAATGACCCTAACCTTTTGACCGGTAGTGTATATGTACTGTAGCCACAAGAAACAGTAAGACATTACAAAATATATAAAGTATTGCTCATGCCTTGTGAGATCAAATATACAAACACATAGGCGTTATAAAATAATTAAAAAGAAATCAAAAAGTCATATTAGATAATACCTAAAACCAAATATTGATCTTGGCCTGAAACACGAGCTACCAGATAGTATAGACGTTACAAGGAGAGTTAAAGATGTATTTTTTTTTACCATCACATGTAATGTCTAGGCATTAAAATGGATGATAAATCGCTGTGGTGTGTGTCAGAGTTCAAATATATATATTTGTTAATATGTGAGTGCCTGTTCAAGCCTAAACACGGTGTTAAGTTGCTCTTTAAGTAAGTAAAAAAGTAAGGTATTTATGAAGTGCTTTACAGAGGCGTAACACAAAAAAAACACAATACATATTCAGACACAATACGTATTACACAATTATATGGAAAGTGCAGAGCAAGTGCAACACAAGAGGCACCAGAGCACTTGTGTCTGAAAACATTTGTTAGGAGTGTACACATTGGTTCAAACACGTGAACCAGACAGAAAAACACAAAAACATTGAAATCTGGTCGGGTCGCTGTGTGATAAGTGCTTCCTGTACAGACGAATGAGGGAGAAGGATGAGTGTGTGCGTTGGGGTTTGTCAGAACTGGCCCCTGTCGCATACACACTAGGGGGAAAAAAGATGGGTGGTGGGTGCGTAGGAGGGTGGGTGATGGAGTGTGTGAGCTGGCGAAGGAGAGGGAGCGGTGTGATGGAGTGCTGGATTGGGGGAGGGCGGGGGTGATGAGTGTGTGCTCACAGTGTTAGTGACACCTCTCCTCCTCAGACAGATTGTCTCTCTCTCCCTGTAATGGGGACCCTGTTAGAGAACCTTTTTCCCTCCGTCTACCCACCTTAACCCTGTCTACACACACACACTCACAGACAATTCATTTTGTTTATTTATCTTTTCTGCAGAGATTGCCTCAAATTGCCAACATTTCACGGTCTCCCAATTCACCCTTTTCTCTGCATAATCTTTAATCAGTCTTCACCGATTCTTTCAAAAAATGCTGTTTTTTTTATAAGCAGGTTTACAGCTCAAAAAAGGGAAGAATAGAAATGAAGAAATAGAAAAAGAGAGATCCAAAAGGAAGGAGCGAGCATGAGCGACAGCATATCAATATTCTCACTGCCTCTGGGATCCTCAGAATGTTTTTTTTCTTCCCTTTTTGAATCTGACAGTGAATATTCTGCATAGTCGGGGAGCCTATTTATCCTCTGTCCAACATGGTTCTCTGTGCCAATCACACTGAGATGATTCATATGCACAGTTAAGGACCCACAACAACTGACAAAAGATCTGAGGACAGACTCAAAAAAGGCTCAAAAGAACCACTTGTGCTTACAAACTCCAACAGGTATTTTATACCCAGACCGAAACATGTTGCATTTCTGAAACGTAGTAATCAACAGCAGATGTATGTGTGTCTGTGTCTGTGTGTGTGTGTGTGTGTGTGTGTGTGCTTGTGCCTGCGTGCAAGCGGATGTATATGATTACCTGTGTGCGCGCCTCCTGCCCTTGCTACCAATCATCTCGGCAAACCCGATCAGAGGCTATCTCTTCAGAGCTGGTGGGAGAGCGGTACGCAATCACACGGACACCTCTGACAAATAGGCTTCATAACTTCTCGGTAACAAACAATCACTGGGTCCTGAGCCTTTATCCCAAATTAAATCTCTTCTACCTGTGTAGATGCAAGGATACAAAGGAATTGTCAACGCTTCTCATAGCCAGGTACGAGTCTCCACGGTGACTGCAGTGTCGCCATGGAGATGATGTTATAAACAAGTTTTTTTTTTTATGAAAGTACTGGGTGGTTCTGTTTTCAATTTCAATGTATGAAAATACATTGCTCATAGTAACTATTTGTTGACATCACAGCTGTTGCCGATCTGCAACACCTCTGAAAGTAAACTCCCAAATCCATTCTCACAAAAACAAGTCTGTCTATGTTTCACTCCCACTGTATTTTACAAGGTCTGGAACTACTCCTACCAACATGTTTGTAACATTATAACAAAACACACTACCTGCCAGCTGCCAGGTATCCACTGACACAGTGCCAAGTGTGTTGCCAACATTGCAGCATCAAACAATGCAGGAGCGAGATAAAACGTTCAATGCAAATATCCTCATGGTTACATCCATCTGTAGTGCATTAGATAGCAGCACTAATCTTATACAACTTCTCCAAATACATCATCATCATGTAGAGTACACTGCCATTTCCTGGCAGTGTACTCTACAGCTATATATCCTCTAGTCTTAGTATGTTAAGAATATCCCAACATCAACTTTTAGCTATATCAAACATGTACACAAGTAGTTACTTCCTTGTCAGAGCTCTCAAAAATCCTTTCAACTCTTGGGAATCGGGAATCTCATTGGCAATGCTGTAACATCAACACCTCATGAATTTCTTTTCCTACTTCACACAAACCCACAATCTAAGCATCCACCCACAACAACCACACTCACAGTTATCACTTCAAAACTCCAAACCACACACCATGTAGGGTAACCATGGTATTATTTACTCCATATCATTCTCAGCTGATTTGGGATTTGACCATTCTCTTGCCTCTGTGAGCTGAGTTATTGTTAAAATAATTAATTATTTGCCATCTCGCCGCTTTTGATATGTAATGTAGCAGTTATCTTTGAAAAATGTAGTGGGAGGATTGGACTAAATAAAAAAGCAAAAGGCAGTTCATTGGAACTGATGTTTTTAGCAGTGGCATTTGCATAATTTCTTGCTACTAAAAAGTGTCACCCTTCTTATTTCACAGTGAGTGCATGTCTAAACCTTAGAGGATTATGTACTTCTACATGTAATATGTTTTCTCTCTACTAAGTAACCCTTCTCTATTGTCCTCCCCAGGCCGTCGACTATGAGAGCCGGAGCTCTTACTCCTTATCTGTTGAGGTCCTCAACCCCGTAGTTGATCCTCGCTTCTTGCGTCGGGGCCCCTTCAAGGACCGGGCCTCCATCAGAGTAGCTGTTCTGGATGCAGACGAGCCTCCAAGGTTCTCACGAACCCGATACCTCATGGACGTATCTGAAAACTGCCCGCCGGCCTGCACTGTGGGCCGGGTCAGCGCTGTAGACCCCGATACTGGTCTTACCAATAATATCAGGTACAGTAATTGGCCTCTTTTACCGTTTAAAACTTCTTACCAATTTAGTTAATAAAGATTTATGTGGGTACACTCAGATAAAGCTTGTCTACCTTTTACTGCGTTCTTTCTTATACTTTTTATTGAGGTTTGTGGTCTTTTAAGAAAATAATTTGGAAAATTTATAATTAGTTTCTTGCTGAGAGTTTGCTAGCCATTTAGCTTGGTTCTCTTTTGGCGTTTTTACATTAATGGTACCTTCCTGACTCGGGCACGGTGCCGTCCATTGCAGATTAGTACCGCCTCGTGTGAGGCGAGCGTGGCTGGTCGTCATATCCATAGGAAACTGCTGTAACCTTACACAACACACACACACAGTGTCAGAGGGGGGTTGTTTTTTATTCTGGCATGTGGCTGTTGCCACAGCCTGAAGACAAATTAGTTTACAAAGCAAAAAAAACAACCGCTGGCTAAACTATTTAAACAGGAAGGATTTGTTCAGGACACCCCCAATCAGTCGCTGGCAATGATGGCGGAGTGAATAGTGACGATGCTCCAACTAATCAGTTGTCTGAAGGTTTTCCCGTCACCTTTTGGTATCGCCTCAGCTCGCTTGGAACCTCTACTGGGGGGGAACTAAAACAAATACCTGTTAGCAGGTACAAGGGACTTTTTTTGTAATGGAAAACCAAGTCGAGTAGATAGATAGAATTATAGATAGATAGTAATGGTAAATTATGGTGTTAGAGCAGCAAAATCAGTCACACAGCACTGAATATAAATACCATGTAGTGGAAAAACGCCATTTGTAAATGTTGAACAATGAGATTTAAGGTGTAAACCAGTGAGCTGTATGGGTGCTGATAGGTGGGTTTTGGACAGAGCCAGGCTAGCTGTTTCCCCTCTGTTCCCAGTCTTTGAGGGTAGATGGTAGTATGTAGGCACTGAGAGAGTCACCGAGCAAAAGTGGCATACTGTGCGAGTCAACGATTAAATTAGCAGCTAGCTATCTACAAAGGGTTACATTTAGGGTTAGGTTTAAAGACAGGGTTTGAGTTAACGTTACATCTCATCAATTATAAGGTGACTTACATCATCTGTAACAAATTAGAATGTATAATATTTTTGCTTCTGGCTATATATCTCTTCACTGCAATGTTGCCTTGTTGCAGGGTTCAAATAACCGTCTGTGTAAAATATCAAGCACTAATGGTGCCGATAGTTGTATTTCTTAATTAATTTAATGTTTTAGAGGATAGGATTTTTTTTTTTATACTGATTGTTGAATCTCGGGAATATAGATTAAGTCTTTAGTTGAATAGCGTTTATGAAATTTAAGCTCTCTAACTAAAAGAAACAACACACAACAGTAAGAGCTAACCTAATAAATATAAGCCAATCAAATGCCCTCTTTGTGTTTCCTTGAGCCAACAGTGATTAGCCTGTGACAACCACAGACAACCGTGTCCTAATTAGCACCGTCAAAATGCTAAGAGTGAGTGTTTGGGGAGGAATGATAGTATATTCATGGAGATATTAAGATAATCGGAATCACTTCAAAAGAGCTCCTATCAGCTGCGATAATCTCCCAATATTAATTCTTTGGCCATTTGAATGCAGACTTCCTTATCGCTCCCTCACACACTTGCCCTGTGTGCTTCTTTCAATCAGCCCCCCACTGCCATCTCTGCTTGCTTCTTCCCTTCACTTTTCCTCTCAATTTTGTCTATGCTCCTTCCTCAAATCACTTGCGTTCACTTTCCTTTTCTCAACACAACTATCTTTCTCCTCCCACCCTACTTTCTCTTCTCCAGGTTCTCCATCGACCCCCAGTCAGACCCAGAGGCTCTGTTTCGTATCACTCCAGACACCGGCCTCATCACCACAGCCATGCAGCTGGACCGGGAACGGGACCATTGGCACAACATAACGGTCATCGCCACCCAGAGAGGTCAGAGATCACTCTTTGTACACCACTTCACATTAAGCCATCATAAGAGCTTGTCCCTTGGACCCTTTCTTTTATTCAGTGCTAAAACTCTTCAAATAAACCAGCATTTTACCAACACTGACACCTGCACCCACTGATGAGCACAAGAGTGTAAGAGGTTTTAGAAGGTGTAAACTGTACATTGTACGGTATCTGAAAAGCACAGTATCCAGTGTGTGATAGTATTCACTAAGCAGCTTAGCACTCGAATCATCAAGCCATGAGGGGAATGTTTGGCTCCACAAATAGTTTGTTACAGCTTGCCTGAGGATTAATGGATCTATACTGTGTGAGTTATCGGATGTTGCGATAGATCTGTTCTCATAAGGATTCAAGTGGAAACAAAGAATTAAAGCAACAAATCGAACACAGCCAGAGAAGAACGGTAAACACCTTGACAGAGCATGGACTGCAGTGACAGCATGAGAAACAAAACACGTAATGTGGTTGGTTTTAAAGGATAACGCTGACCATATTTTACATTTTTGTTTTTGCCTACAAATTCATCTCAATACTCCTCGATTTCTCTTATCTGTCTGCGGCAGTCATTCTCAAGTCAATTCAATTTCTATTGAAAAAGGGTCATGAATATATAGTTGAATTTTTTTTAACGGCAAAATAATCTCCTGAAAACAGTTTGGGATTAACACACATGCGGTGCCATAGAGAGTATCCATGGTATTAGGTTGATGTGGGACTGGCTCAAACTACCGGACCCATGTTCACAATATGGAAAGGACACATCATCTAGTGAAAAAGAGTGGCCTCATTTATGTGTTTTTATTCATTTTTGGACAACAAAGGAGCTACATGGAAACACAGACAATTGGTAGATAATTGGTTACTGTAACAGGATCAATTATTTGTTGGTTTTGGTCTTTCATGGGATTTGTTGACAAAAAGAAAAAATATTCAGATAGTATCTGGAGGGCCTACCAACAGGTCATTTACATTTGGCTCCTCTTCCTATGTGACATGCAGGGTCCATAATATACAGCCCCCTATTTGAAAATATCCACCCCATAGACAGTATAAGAAATGGAGACAGCGACGCCATAGACTCCGACGGAGACCAGTGAAGTCAATTAGAAGCACTTTTCCGGTGATGGTTGAGCATACTGTCAGCTGCTGCGCAGCCTCAAACTGAGCTTGACGACGTAGATGTGACGTGAGAAACCTGTCTGAAATTTGTAAGTCTTCTGGTAGCTGTGACAAGAGAAATATGAATGATTCCAAATCTTATAGAGATGGAGAGCGTGAGTAGGAGCTGTCCATGAGGGTAGGAGCAGGAGAAACTTTGGAATATATAGGTAGACCTTCATTATTTTTTTCCGATTGCTAGACGACAGTGGGCACAACTGGAGTAACGTGCAAAACTCAGACTACAATCTGCAAAGCAGTAGTTCATGTGGACCAAACTGTGGTTCGTTTTTCAAAAGTCATACACTACACACTTATCCCATGGCTTTAACACTGTGGATTTAAAGCACTTTGTTCAAATGCTAACACACTGCTGTCAAAACAGTACGGATTTCAGCCTAGTGCATTTCAAACACTGCTGATTGCAATGGGTTCTTGTTTTAGACATGTTAGTGAACACATACTGTATGAAAAGTTTATAGGGAAAGCTCATAAAGCCTTGGGAACACCACAGTAATTTGTATTCATAAATAAGGTAGGTTTATGGCAAGAGATCCAATCTGTTTACTGTAATACGTAACATTTTTACACTATCTCGTACCTTTAGTTTGTAACATTTTCAGTAATTAAGTAAATTACTACAGACAAAATAAATTAAAAAATATCTATTTACTGTGGGTTAACAAACTGAGGAATTATATTTTTCTATTAAATGAATACAAATGTATAAATTATATTTTCTATATTGGTGTTTGATGCTAGTGTTTTTACTCTCTGTTCTGAGTAGTGTGTGTTATCATAGTGTGTTATCTCAAGGAGGATTGTTCATAGTTTTTGGCTACACTGAGCCTGTTCTGAGACGTGTGAAGAGTTTTGCAGGTGATGTGAACTGTGCTCAGGTGACTGTTGGTACTGCAGACTGTAGTTAGAGTTTTGCACATGTGGCTTCAGTTGTGACCTGTATCGTTTAGCATTAAAAAAAAACTGTAACAACAGGTACTTCCTAGTTGTTCATGGATAAATGTAACTTCATATGATTTCACTTGCCACATACCGAAGTATTTCCATTCCATCAAAACGTTGCTGACATATTTTGTTCCGATGTTTTCATGGACTCACTATGGGCTTCTCCCTTGACTGTATGCCTCCCCCCGATGGCCTGCGAACTTCTCCTGACTATACGGTAATTCCTCTACTGTGCGACAGAAAGTTGTGTGGTCATGACACAATTTGTCTTTAAACGCTTCCAATGTGAATGTTATTCGCTTTCGAAGTGACGGCAAAATGATTGGGAGTCAATGGAATGCTAACGGAAGGTGATGGCTTGTTAGCTTCAGAATCGCCACATAGGAGGTACACTTTCCAGACTCATTTACCCCCTTGATCTACCCCCAGCTTAAGAACTGCTCTTGCAAAGTTGCGCCATATTTTTCTCCCAAGCTAATAAGAGAAGACAGCGCTTTTTCAGGTGAGGGGCTTGAAGAGACAGGCACTTTAACGGAGCATTTTAGACATGGTGAATACAGGTATGCGACAGACAGTATGAGACAAATAATGTTTTTTGTGACCTTTAAAGCATGTAAACAGGTTTTAAACCCCAAATATTGTACAAATGTGAACCTGAAAACCTCTCTTTTAATATTCATTTTAGAAAACACTGACAAAAATGCCAGAAAATGCTTTTAAATGTATGAATCATTTTGGAAGGCAATGAAAAACAACCTATTTTCTTGATTATTCTGAATGACGTTTTTAAATGAACAACTGCCTCCTGCTTAATCCTGTCTCTAATTGTCATTTTGGCAGGTCCTATGATATTATTTGGATCTTCCTCTCAGACCTAAAAAAAACTCTGTCAAACTAGTTGGTGCCAAAGTGAAAGTATTGTTGAAGAATGCTGTCCAGTGGCTGCTGTGTGCAAGGAGTGGAAGTTGTTTTTCCTGCCAAGTCTTGCTCTGGACAAAGTTAATCTTTACTTAAAATCTACCCTGGGCTTCTTGTGGCAGCAGTGTTGGTAGGACTGTGAAGACAGCACAATGAATGCTTGTCTTGAATAATGAGCTATATCTAATAATCAGACTGTTGGAGGCAGAGTTGACACAAAGCACAGTAGGATCTCTGCCATGACCACAGGCATGCTAGCTCACCCAGTACCATTACAGCAAGAGCTCATTTTCAGCTTTCCAGTGGTGGGAAGCATTCACTGTCATCCGTGACACAGTGTTAATGCTAGGTTTGAGAACATTATGTGGGAGTGTGTGTGTGTGTGTGTGTGTGCACGTCTTATTTACAGAATGCGTGGCCCACTGTTGCCTGCTAAGATACATGAGTGAAGACGTGTGCTGGTTTGCCTGGATTGTGTTTTGAGGAGCCCAACACAAGAGCAGCATAACATGTAATGGTAAATGTTCAGCTCAGAGTACGACTCTGTGCGTTTCAAGCGTGGCTGAGAGAACTTCATGTTCAAGTGTGTGTAAATATCCAAGTGAATGGGATATGGGAGACCCTCTGACAATCCATTTAAATTGTGTCCTCTCTCTCTTTCTTAGCAACACACACACACACACACACACACACACACACACACACACACACACATTTGTCAATGACCTTTGGCCATAAATGCTTTAACAGTTTGATGTGGAAAAATGTAACTGCTATGTGTGCTCGCTAATGTGATCTGAGTGCTGTTGAAGTTCTATACAAAGACTGGAAAGCTTGCTCTTGCCTATGACGACAAATGGAGTGCAAACGAGGCACCTCTGTGTGTGCACACCTGTTTGTGGTATTGAGGAATTGTATTCATATAGATTTTTCTAAATACAGCTGTCTGCAGGCACCTTAGAGTGCTCAATTGTGAGCCCATGTTTCTGATTGACTCTTTCAGACAATCCCAGCCAGGTTTCCAGAGTTCTGGTTGCAATAGAGACATTAGACCTGAATGACAATGCACCCGAACTCGACAGGCAATACACAACTGCCATGTGTGACTCATCCTCCATCGGGCAGGTCAGTATGTGTTTGAGTGACTTTTGATGTCAATGTATTTGTCTGCATGAAATGTTTGGCTAAAAAAACTACAATTTAAAGCCCCTATGAGTATAAAATGATTGTAATTACATCTTTCAAATTCTGCTGGAACAAGCTTTGTTTGTATAAAAATGGGAAAATCCCAGGGAAAATTGGTGCAGTCTACTCATCCTATTCCACTGCAGGAACATGACGAAATATTATTTAAGGTATAGCCATTGTTGCTGGTTCTGCTTTTGTTTCCAAGCATCTCCACCCCCCTCTGAGACACTTCCCCTACAACTATATTTTGGCGCTGATCATGTGGTGAGAGTAAATGCTTGTTTCAGGTACTTTCAAGCAGTGTTGCCAACTTGGCAACTTTCTCGCTAGATTTAGCGACTTTTTAGACCCTCTTAGCGATGTAGTCATATATTACTGTATATTGTGATTCATTCCCATGCATTCTGCTCAGAGTAAACTCAGTCCACAGCTCTTCTGCCTACAGTACTGGATGGATCTCTTCCTCTCCTCTTGCGCTGGGCTCAGGAAGTGGGCCGAAACAACAATCTGAGCTTTATAGAAATGATGCTCAATGAAGTCACCAATACATAAAGGACCGCATGTCATCTGACAACTTTTAGTGACTTTGGACCTAGTGCTAGCTAGTTAAATTGAAAAAAAAGTTGGCAACACTGCTTTTAAGTGTTCAGCAGTACTGAAGATTGTGATTTGTCAAAAAGGCACAAAAAAACGTCTCACAAGGTTCTTAAAAAACAGTTTATGGGTTGTCAAGTTAGATAGGCATGGGGAACTTTCCATTAGATCATCTCTCAATGCAAATCAAACCAGCTATTAAGCTAGCTGAAATAAAACCATGCCAATCTCTAGGTATGGTGAAGGGTATGCCCCCTGTATTTTAAGGAAGAACATTTATTTATTTACAATACATTATTCATTCACAAAGAAAATGGTGTCCTTAAAAGGTTGGATTCTCCAAGATTTTTGGAATTAAGTCATTAAGATCAATTTCAAAAAGATGTTTTCTTATTCCTCTATTTAATCAACTTGAGCATGGATGTTCTTCCCACTGGATTAAAATTGACATCAATATTATTATGACAGAAATAACACAAATGTTGTAGTTTATGTTCATGTATAAATCATATGCTTAAAACATTGCCAAATTTTTCCTTATTCGGTCCTTTTGTCAGACAAGGGATTAGATGAGAGGTTTGATTCTTGTATTTCCAACAGTAATGTCTCCTATAAATAAACATAAGCTACAGTTCTTTAAAGCTGTTCAAAGCATATTGTGCAAGTACTTGCCTATTCAAGTATAGGAGCACATACATTTTAGTAGTACGTTGCTTAATTTATTCAGATATGGCAGCATACTGCTACAGTGTGCCCTTTCTCTATAGAGACAGGTGTGCCCTCCATGTTATTGGAACCCGGTAGCTCTCACATCGTAATCAGCCTCGAGTCTCCTCTTAAACCTGCCTTGTCTAATTCGTGTTCTTGTCTATTTTTTTGCATCATTGTGTTTTCACTTGATGCTATCTCAATTATAGACATCATCTTTGTGCTCCTCAATCTCTCCCTGGAAACCATCATTGGCTCTCTCTTTTTCTCTCCTCCATCTTCAGTATTCCACTCTGGCTCCATCGCCGTAATTTGGTTTCTTGGCCCATCTGTTGTTTTTCCTGTTTTTTTCATTGCTCTCCTTGTGTCTTTGTTGTTTTGCCACTAAATCTGTGATTCTGTGGCAATGACATTGATTTGTTTTTGCCTGTGATGTTCGTGTTTGTGTGTATACTGTTATGTGACTGAGCAAGGGAGACGGTTCAGGAGAGAAAGATTACGATATGGTTGAATGTGTACGGCTTGTGTGCGCATGTCTCTGTATATGACAAGTCATCAGGCAAAACATGTTTAAATATCCACACCCAGCAACTAATAACATAATGCGATTGTACATAACAAATGTTCGCGAGGCCTAGCGACACTGACTAACTTGGAGGGCATGCAGCACCCTTCATCCCTGCATTCAGCCTAGTAACTAGCTCTCGAAAGCTTTTCTGAAACGACATCTTGCATAATGACGACCAGAGATTTTCATTAAAAATAAATTACCCATCAGCTTAGGCTGCGAGAGATTTTTTTTAGATTAATTTTGTTACGAATGCCACTGAAGGCTGGATGCAGATGCTATTACTAAATTGAAAAGCCACACTGCACTGGATTTGTGAAAGGCGATTCACGTCAGACACAGTTATTTATTGGCTGTGAGTATCACACACAGTTGACTTGTGTCTCCATGCTAATTGTTTGACTTGTTTTGATTGCTGCTGACATCGGTTAATAGTTTGTAGCTAAAAGCACTCCCTGTGTAACTGTTTCTGCCATTACCTTCTTTTTCTCTACTCCTGGTGCCCCTCATCCCACAGACGCACACATACACACATATTAACTCTCTCCCCTCACCAAATCTCCTCTACTCTCTCTATCTCTGGGTTTCAGGTGGTGCAGGTGTTGCGGGCGATTGATAGAGATGAGGGAGGGAATGACAGCACTGTGTATTTCAGCATCCCTCCGGAGTCCAGCGCCGCCCTCAACTTCAGCGTCAGGGACAGTGGTGGTAGGCACTCAATCTTTTCTTCTCTCTGTATATCTCTTAATTCCTTTTTTTGTTCCCTCGGCATACACCCTCTTGTTGTTTTCCGACTTTTTTAAGGCTCTCAATCCCACACTTTCTTGCCGCCTTTCTCATTCCATCTTCGTCTTTTCGCCTAGTCTCTCTTTCTTTTATACCCTTTGCCTCATTCTCATCTCTCTACCTCCCCCTTCTCTTTTTCTGTCTCTGCCTCTCTTTTCTGCCATCCATCTCTTAACTCCGGTGGCCCCATTGTTTTTCTTTGTTATGCTCCTCTCTTTTTATTTGTCCCTCTTGTTTGCCTTCACGTATCCTTTACATCAATCTTCTCCTCCCCATAGCCACATATATATACTGTTTCTAATATAAAGCTTTTGAAAAAATCAGAGCTGCTTCATTTAATTCACTTCAGCTCAATTGAATTTTGCTACTCAGTATTTGTTTCTAGTACATTCTCAAGTACAAGTTTCATTTTCCTGCAAAAGTTTTCGTACATAAAGAGAAAATTATGTATCCAGAAGTATTTTGGCAATTATTCATCACCTGTGAAAAACAACCACAGGTTTTTTTGCAGTCTGCGTTTCATATCAAAAGACACTGTTTGTATCCTTGAGGCCTAACAAACATGCTGATTAAAATATAAAACATTAGCACGATTTTGAATTTGTTGAAACCTGCACCATTGACTTCTTTTTTTAACTCTGTTTTGCTACACTTTTTGATGCATTTACAAGACTGTTACTGTTTAGTTACTTGAATTCATATATACTTATAAAACCTACATATATTTATGTCCGTTGTCCAGAAGCTGAAGCAAATCGCATCTATATTTACTTAAAAGATTTTTTAGCTACCTCGGGGTAGGGCAAAAAAATACATTGGGCCATATATTAACGATCTAAGCGCATGGCGTGATGCCCATGGCGCAGGTGCTTTAAGGGCGTTTCCAAATCCACTTTTGCTAGTTTGATTGCGAAAAAAGGGTCCATGCACCGGGCGCGTGGTTCAAAAGGCTTGATAGTGTCTTCATTAATTCATAGGTGTGTTTTGGACGCAATATGTTTGTACCTTGGCGCATTGATATTATGATGACGGATTGCACTCTAATTCTTTTATTTTTTATATTTTGTATGTATGTGTGCTGTTGCGCTGCTCTAGTGTGCACGCAATGTGCATAAGCCTAGGCACATTTTACTAATGCACTGTTAAATTTAAAACAAAATGCTGGGTTACTGACTTTAGACCAGGTTTTTTGTTGGTCAATGGCGCAATCACTTGATAGCAATACGCCAATAATTCACCTGAACACACCTTCCTGTAGTACCAGAATGCACCTGAACCCACCTCCCTATGAGACCAGCACGCCCATGTGCGCGAAGATGGGTGCAGGTGCATTTGCTATTTCAACAACGTGGGCAACGGTCTTAAACTAGCAGAGACACTTGCATCGGGTGCAAAATAGCGCCCAATGTCTGCCATTTGGTGCTGAGCAGGCAGTGTTTAGTTTATCATAGCAATTTCACTAAAAAGGTGGTCATTGAGAGTGGTGACACTGAATCAAACAATAAGATTTCGTGACATAAAACCAACACATTTAGCCAAAATATGCTCTAAGAACTCAATAGAGATGAGGGGAACAGCAGAGTTGGAAGTCTCTGTGGATTTGGCAGTATGAGCAACCCCTTTTACATCATACACAGTTATTTGATACATTGTTGACAAAAAAACGAGTGTTTAGTGCAAATTTAAGCAAATTGTACTTTTTAGAAATGACAAAAAAGTTGATAGTTAAGCTATCTTGACATGTGTAGCCTGTCCCTTGGCTGTGCACACGTCCTCGGTTGTTTGGGGAATGTCTATTGTACCGGTTAGGGTTAGGGGTTTAACATCTGATAGTACAGTCACATTAAGCAGCATGATTTATAACGGCAGACGACCTAAGAACTCAGTGGCTATCATTTGCACCAGTGGCCTGCTAAACATTCCTTAACTTGGCAAAAGCACGAGGAGCCAACCTTCTCTGGTTGGACTGTGGATTTCATTGACATTTGGAATCACAGGCCTCTTTGATATGTCATCCAATAGTAGATCAGAGAAAAAGAAAAACATGTTCTGTTCTCCTGTGGACAGCTGTCTGACAAAGGCATGCTGTTGTATAATTTGCTTCGTTAAAAGTCAGGTAATAATTGATCTGTGATTAAGATCACAGAAAATTGTTTTGATAATTGAGAATCAGAATCAAAATCAGAGTCGTGTTTCTGTGACTTTGCCGTGCCTTTCATGCTGATTCAATATATTCCGTACTATGTTTGTTTTCCCCCACTTATCTGTGGCCTTTTGTATCCTTTCACATTTAATTTAGAAGAAATCTAAAAATATCTCCAATGCAGACACAGCTCTTATGCCTAAAAGTAAGAGTTATAAAAGTAAAACCAATAGAAGCCAAAGCTCTTTGTCTGTCCTTCTGAATTGTGTCATTGATGAATTCTAATTAAATACAATTAAAGGTGCGTGGGCTTATTATGCGTTCCATGTGTCAAAACATACCCGCTTTATTCCTTTGTTGTATTAATCAATCACTTATTGATCAAAGTCACAAATTTGCAAACATGATGTACAGTATGTGGATAATTTCACAATTGTAACCTCTTGCTGCCAATTAGCTCGAAAAAAATGGGAAAATTGCTTCATGCTGTTAACAATGGATGAAATGTCTACCTTCAGGCCCCACAGCGAGCCTGGTGCTGCTGTCCCAGCTCCAGCCGCTATCCCGCTCCGCCTCCTCCACCCTGACGCTCCACGTGCCGCTGGTCCTGAGGGACGGGACTTCGGGCCTTACCAGCACCGGGACGGTCACTGTGTCTGTCTGTCCCTGTCTGAGAGGAGGGGCACGGGCCGGGGAGAAAGAGAAGGACAAACAGACCGAGGGCGAGTGGGACTGGGAAAGAGAGGCGGTGTGTCTCCCTCAGCAGTCCACTCTGCCTTCTCCTGGGCTTAGTACCGCCGCACTGCTGGCAATCCTGGCTTGTGTCGCCACACTACTGGGTAAATACTTTCATACATAGAGTTTTTAAGAGACATGGGGATGAGATCACCATAACACAATAAAAGTGAAAATAAAACCGTATCACATGAATTTATTTTTTGTTCCTAGAAAGACCCTTACAGTACTTATACAACCTACATAGTGTTTTTACTACATCCCTTAGCATAATTTATAAAGATTTACTGCCTATAAAAGATGAGTAAATAGTGTTTAGGGCTGTTTACCCTCCAACACATCCCTGGATGCTAAATCTGCATATGAAAATAATGGAGGCAGCAGCGTAAATATTTTTCTTAGTCCCAGCTGCTCAATAGCAAGGTTTACTTTTCCTCGCAATTTTGGTCCAGTCATCTCCTCTGGCAAGGTCAGTGCTAATCACTGCTAAAACAACAATTCTGAGTGATTATCTGGGCCGTGCAGTTTTTGATAGCGACATAATAAAATGTCACTGCCGCCTTTGCAGAAACTCTCAAATGCTCAATTGGATAATGTCTAGGTGCTGAGAAGGCTTTGGCTCCGGGCCAGCATCATTGTCATTTCTGTTCAGTCTGTTGGATCACTACTCATGCTATGTTGATAGAGGCATTATCATTCTGGAAGAGACCAGTTCAATCAAGAAAGAAACGCAACATGCCGTGAAGGTGATCATGATGAGTGGCTTTTGGTGGAGTTTAGAATTCAGTTCTCAAAGTGACAAGGGCAAAAGGAAATACACACAACTTTATAGCATTCAAGTGTGTTGCTAGTAAAATAATAGTTACAGTAAAATAGAGCCGAGAAAATTTAGTTTTTCTTATAAGGGGTCCATGCTAATCCCAAACAGTATTACTGGGCTCTCCCAAAAATCCCAAAAGTTTTACAAAAGCTCTGACAACATCTCCATAAGGATCCCATCTGGTTATTAAAAAGGGGCTTGGCATACATAAGGTGAACATGAATTTGGTGAACCACTTTCAAAGGCTCCTATAAAGAGAGAAATACATATAAGTTGTGGCATGAATGTGATCCCTCAAATTGTTAGGAAAGATTAGAGATTTCCCACCTCAGGAATCATTAGATTAGTTTCATGGATCAAATAATGCAAACTCCAACAAGATTTACTCACTGCAGCAGCTTAACCACCTGCGGTACATCCACATAGAGACACAAGCACACAGTGTTCATGGTATGCATATATACCAAAACATACAAGTAAAGGTCTTTCAAACCAGTCCTCCTGAAAAGGGTTAGTCCCATACAACCAAACTGCATTCTCCCTTACGTTTCAAAGGAAGCATAGTTTTGTCTCGGATAATGTCTTTCTTTGACATGTGAAGTCAGCGTACGTAGATAGATTGGTCAAACAAACACTGGACTTATCACCCAGGAGAATGTTATCATCTTATGTAACACACATACTTTTTTTAACCTAAACCATGATCTTTTTCTAAACCTAAGTATTTGTTTTATCTAAACCTGACTAAGTAGTTTTGTTTCAATTCACATTTCAATCACATTTAATGTTTAAAACAGCGACCATTTCACTGATGCTTGAAAATATTTTTCCCTCAAACTGTAATCGAGAATGCAGTTTTGGATGTATAGGAATGTAATTTTTATGAGAACAGGGTTGTTCAAACTGGATCCAATGTAATGGACTAGTTGTTAAACCCCTTCCCCAACAAAGACTGTCCAATCATAGCTTAGCAACTGTAACTAAGCACAGTTAGGTCTGTCAAATCTTGGATTCATCCATATGCTGTAACAGTTTACATGGAGTTTTAATAAGAGATATACTCAGTATCTCAAGTGTTTCGAGCATTGGTAACGAATCCTTTCTAGATACAGCTGATCAAATCTGTTAGTGACCGTCATCTTTTAAGCTGACAAAATCCACGATGGTCAACAAGTAATAAAGATCCTGCTGTTGTTAACTTCCGTATAAAATCGAAGATCCTTTGTTTGAAAATTACCGCGAACAGAATTTTGGCGTGTATCAAGACTTAGGGATTGGTCAGTAATTATCTGGGTCTTTTTTTTGGATCTGTTCTCAGGATCCCATCTGGACCAGGTGTCTTTTATATAAAGGGTTAAGCTTCCAAATTTCAAAAGGTTGGACCCATGACGACCTAGAGACTTCCTCCAAGTATTCCCTATATTAACTATATACATGTATAATATTTCCATGCTTTATATGTGTTGAGTTTAATAAACAGTGCACAACTATAGCATAACAATTCCATCTTTCCGGGTAGACGGGATCACACATAGTCTGTTAGACAAGAGCTTCCACAGCTTGGTTCTTTGCCCACAGCCCAGGTTCAAATGTAGCTCTCGGCTTTGGGAATATGGAATAAGAGTCGTGGGGTCATGGGAGAATAAAGCGTCGATTTGTCTGACTGGAGCTCAAAGTCAATTACACAGTGGAGATATGTAGCCTGCTGATATGACATAAAATACTAACCCAAGGCCTCTTCTGTATTTGTTTTGTCTCTGTGTCTGTACCTTTTTGTCTGCCTGAATAATTCTCCCTTGCTCACTCTCTCCTCTTCCTCATTCGCTTTATTTCCCCTGTGACTTCTGCCCCCTTCTCCCTTGTTAATCATTCTTTTGTCCAATTCCTCTCCTATGCCTCAATATCCTTTATTTCCTCTGCCACCCCTCTGCAGCGGTGAGTGCCCTGTCATTGTCGCTGCGCCGTCAGAAGCGCGACTCCCTGTCACCGCTAGAAGAGGACGACGTGCGTGAGAACATCATAACGTATGATGACGAGGGCGGGGGTGAGGCCGACACGGCTGCCTTTGACATCGCCGCACTCCAGAGCGCCCCGCACAGCTCACGCTCACGTGGTTATCGTACCCTGGACAGCAGGAATGTGTAAGTAGGCAGAGGGTGTTTGTGTGATGTTTAATTACATCCAAAACTCATGGCTGGCCTCTTATTATGTGCTAAAAGGAAGTGAGGGAGGACACAGTTTCACTCCTTCAGAGTAAAAGCTTTCATCTCAGTCCAGCACTTATTTGATCCCCTTAAGTAAGTGATCGAGCCCCGTAATCTGTCAGCGATCAAAATGCTGAGACAGAAGGCTATCAAGCTCTGCAGTCCTAGGAGACCACTTTGTTGTGCTCATTTTGTTAAAGCTCGTTTATGTTCTGCTGCATCAGAGAGTTGTTCGCACCCACTTTGATGTTTCTGTGAAACATTGTTATTGCCTTTGGACTAATAATTAGTTCCAATGAATTTGTTCAAGCAATATGGAGGAGCCACAAACAAGTACAAAGGCTACATTTGGTTTATCGAAAATTGCTTCCCCACAATTTATGTATGTGGACACAACAACATGAGAAAACCCTTTAAATCTAATGCAATCCATTGCAATATCGCTGCAATAAAAACTACCTTTGTAATGTTTTTAATGTTTCATTTTTCTTGACTCTGTGTCACAGAGGGGCAGATAGTGAAACTTTATGGTGACTTTGAAGCTGTACTTTGTGATTCTGTTGTATTGCGTTGGTAAGATCTTAAGCAGACTTTCCACCAATTTCTACACATGAATTTCTGTGGACATGGGCAGAAGCAGCAAGTCTTCTGTGGCTCTGAAAGGAGGTTTTGTTCAGTCTGAGAAAGTAACTTTAAGTTTGTAAGAAGTTTGGTCTTCATACTGGAGGCTAAAAGTCAAGATAAACTGTACGTTGGCTTTGGGTGCATCAATTTTGACTATTAAAATCACTGAAATACACCTTTAGTCACACACACACACACACACACACACAAACACAAACACACACATACACACACACACACACACACACACACACACACAGTGGTGTTGACAAATGAACAGAAATACCCCACAATGTGGATATAATTGACATACACCACAAACCCTAGTCTAGAAAATACTTGACCAGAGATGTTGTGTTGTGTTGGGCTAGCAAGTTAAGACAAATACCAGTTATGCACAATGGCCCAGTCTGGTTCACACCAGAGACCTTTATTTTCAACCTCTATTGTTTGCTGTCAAACTAAGTAAAAAATGCCATAAAATGAACCTGACTTCCCAAAGTTCAATGGCGATTTTGCCTTGTGTCTCACAGACGTTACTCCCATCATAACCCAGACAACGCTCGCACCTATAACTGGGCTCAGAATCCGAGTGTGGATCACAACTACTCGGGACCAAGTGGACCTCTCTATGGTCGCCTCTGTTATAGCAGCCACACTTTACCTGTTCTCCGCCGCACACCAGGTGGAACATTTGAACCAGGCCCGGCAGAGCTGGGATACCGCTTTCCTGGAGGCCAACCAGACCAATCTCTAGTCATCCAGAACCAGGGGGCCGTGGTAGGGGGCATGGAGTCTGGGGGGGTGTACATCACTCCCACAGACCTCAGCACAGGAAGCCGAACGGGGAGTCGCACTGGAAGCCGTGACGGGACTGCACCCCAAAGTGGGGTAAGCACATCGGATGGAGGAACACCGAGGACCAGTGACAGCCAGGAGAGAGGAGGAGGAGGGACAGGAACTGCAAGCAACTGCACAGAGGGGAGCAGTGAGGACAAGGCCAACCATAGTCAAGATGTGGACTGGGTAAGGATCACTGAGACCACTCTTTTCCCATAAATGCACAATTTGGGATCATAGTTCAGCTGATCTGATTTGATCCAAATATTCTGACCTCCATGACAAGCTTACAGCGGCATTCTAGCACCAATAGGCTCCAGAGTGCTGTAGAGAAAAAATAGAAGAACATTATGTGCACTCTAAATTCAAAGAGTTACCTAATCTTCAGAGCTATAAAGGGGATAAGTTCAGAAAATTGGTATTGTATAAATAGCAATGTAGCATCCAAGTTAGCTGTTTTGTAGGATTTAATAATTTAGGTACAGACACTTTTTGCATAGGATGCATGTTTGATGTGAGCTTTGTGAATTTTGTACTAAAATGGACAGATGGATGGATGATGGACGGATGGATGCATGGACGAATGGATGGAAGGGTTGGATTGAAAAACTATTTAAAATGTAATAAATGGCTTGTTTATTGATAGATGGCTGCATTGGAGAAAGCATTAAAGTTGAAGGAATGATTATTCAATTAAATAAGCTAACGAGTAAGTTAGAAAGTAATTAAGCAAACATAAAATAATTATTAGGTTTGCAGTCAACCGGGTATACCATTTTATTGCAGTGATTGCAGTGCTACATTATTTTTCATCTTTGTCCAGGAGGCTGCTGGAGGAAGATGATGATTTCAGACATGTCAGCACATTTATATCCTGCTGTTCATTATCTTTTCTACATTTTGTTTTATTTATCAGGCCATAGCAAGGCTGTCTGACCCTTTCTTTCTTTAATTTTAAATATTTTATCTCTCAATCACTTCCCTCACCATCTCCCTCTCACAGTGCAGTGTTAGCTCATTCTAATGCTTAATTAATATCTATGGCTTCTTCCAACTCTGTTCTGCTCAATGTCTGTCTCTCCTTCATCTCAATCATTTTATCGTCGTCTCCTGCTTTTCCTCCACTTGGGCCCAATGTTATCCCCCTTTCCCATCTTTCTGCTTTTATTATGCCTTTATTATCCCTCATCCCATGTGTTACTGTAACCCTAAACCTAACAGTATCACACCCTACCCCAGCCCCAAACTGAAACCACTCGTGCTCGCCTACGTTCCATCCAGGTGCAGTCGGAGACATTACCCAGGGAGCATCACCTCGTCATGACCCGATCGGGCTCCATGATGGGCCAGGGTCCCAGCGCAGGAGGCTGGGTGTGCGACTCAGCTACCCTCCCCATGGCGGGACGCAGGGCTTCCCGTGCGGGGTTGTCCCCAAACCGCACAAGCTCTGGCCAGCCTGAGTCTGAACCCAGCGGAGGAGGAGGAAGCAGTGGAGGAGGAGGAGGAGGCGGCAATGGAGGGGGAGTGGGAAATGGAAGTGGGTTTACCTTTACAAATGGACAACCTGCCAGTGGACGCAACTATGCCACTGTCCTGCAGGGGGAGGTACCGGGACAGAGGGACTACCCCTGCAGCTTGGGGAGAGGTGGACTAGAGATGGGGAGCAACTTTGTGGTGGCAAGGCCAGAAAGGGAGGGCGTAGGGATATCATCTGTCTACCCGGAAGCAGCTGGCTTAATTGGGGACTGGCGTGATCGGATGGGTCTGGGGGGTTATGTTTTAGGCAGGAGAGATATAACCCCCCAGCTTTTTCCTTTCCCAGGGCAGCCTCAGGGAGCATACAGCGGAGTGATGGGCTTTGGGGCCGGCTGGGTTCCGGGAATGGAGGCTATGAGAGGAGCTCCAGGCCCTGGGGGTCCCTCCTTGGCACTGAGGGTGGGTGAGTTCCTACGTCTGCGTCTTGCCCAAGTCACTTTTGACCCATCGCAGCCACCGTACGACTCTGTGCAGGTGTACGGCCTGGAAGGCACAGGGTCCCGGGCTGGATCCCTCAGCTCACTCGAGAGCGAAGCAGAAAAGGATACAGAGAAGGAGGAGTGGGGGGCCGGGCTGGAAGAGTGGGGACCCCAGTTCCACAAATTAGCTCAACTCTTCAAAGACAGGGAGAAAGAAAGGGAAGAGAAGAAAAATGATGAAGTGGATGCCAAAAATGAGAAGGAAAAGAAAGATGAGCCAGGGAAGAAAGAGAAAAAAGAGGGACAGGAGAAGGCTGGCGAAGAGGGTAAAGACTAAGGATGGATACAAATGAATCAAATGGGGGCAAAGAGGGTAAGAGAGGAAGAGAGGGAATAGGAGGATGATGAAAAGGCAACCAGAGCTAGAATAATGTGAAGAGAAGTTAAAGGAGAGAAAGATGAAGAGGCAAAGTAATGAAAAGAGACGGAGAAAAATGAGCCTAGGGAGGGTGGAGTGTGCGAGGGCAGGGGAGGGAGTGATTGATGTAATTTAAAGCAATAAGTGTTGAAACGCTGATATGGTTGAGCACAGATACTGAGACAATGCAGAGGCTGCTTCTGCTCGGGGCAGCAACAATTTGTTAAACGGTTTGGACAAAGAAAAACAACCCAAACATCCAAGACTCGATTTAATTCAACTCTCACGTGTGGGACGAGAAACAGTGGGCAACAAGAAGAAAGACGTTTCTCGTTGTGTGTCGGTCTGCTCTTTGTGTCCGCACGTGTGTGTTTGTGTGTGAGAAAAGTCTGTGAAGGAAGACTGATGTGCGAGCAGAAGTGCACAAAAGCACTTGTTTGTGGGAGTGCATACGTTTGCATATTTAACAAAGATGGAGCAATAGAGGCAGGGAGAATTCACGTTACAAAGAGACAATTTAAAGATGTGACAGATGATATCTTAGCTGCAACATTAGTTTTCGGGACAATGTGCAAGAGTAAACATTTAACATAGAAGTTTTGAATCTAGCATAACACACGTGGGATGAAATACTTTATGTATTTGAATATAATGTGAACGGGTAAGGGGATGGATGTACTGTACAGAGAGAGAAGTGGTCAGGGAAATGAGACGATTGTACAGAAACTGTTACATTTTATTCCATCTGCTGTGGCATAAAAGTGAATTATTCTGCTCACATTCATTCCAAATGAAAATGATGAATCATTTAAATCCTGCAAAAGATCCTCCCTCTTCTCAACCCTCAAGCAAAATAGACATTGTAAAAAATTTAAATGATTTAGGGATGTGATCTCACCCCCCCCCCCCAAACCCCCATCCCTCCAGCATTTTATAGTTGAGTGTTGGTATGTTTACAAAGAGTCACACACAAACACACAAACACACACAAAAGAACTAATGAGCACCATAAGGCTTTGATTGTACTACAGTAAATTATAAAAGCGTATCCATTCACAAGTATTCCATCTACTATGTAGTAATTGTGATTCTATTATTCATCTCTTACATTTTTTTTTTTTATGGAAAAAGTCTCCTTTTTTATGCATATCCCCACTGTAGTCTCACTTCACACATCTTGAGGACAAAGTATGCATGATTTTTGAAAACGGCAGCAAACCTAAAAAAGGCAATCAATCCCATCTTCAACACTCGTACTTCCCGAATGAAAAATTCCCATAGATCTGTAATGGAAATGTAGGTAAAAAACCCCACGGAGACTCCCACAACATGGAGGCTTTTTGTCCTTGTTAAAGGTCAGGATGCAAATGAGCTGGAGTTTTCAGCTGGAATGCACTTTTATACTGTGTGATGTACAATAATAGATAACGAATAATGTCAAAGATTACAGTTGTTTTATAAGATGTCAATTAAACAAAAAGATACAATATTTGACTGTATGTTAGAGCATTTTAAATGTAAATACCACTGAATATTATTGCTAAATGAAAAAGAGAGTAATATACAATGAAAAGTAAGTGGAGAAAAAAAAATCTAAAACGGAACTTGTCTAAATGGAGCACCGTTGACACTTTCTGTATGTACTGTAGATTAGAAATGGATGAACTGAGCTGGACTTATCAGCCTGCTGGACTGAAAACAACACCATGTATTCTGCACCTGTGTAGTAAGTGAACAGGTTTGGTTTGTGGTAGTGTTCATCTGAGATGGACAAGCCAGGGACTGAATTATACATGTGGCCTCTGGCAAAAGTTTGTTGTGCAAAATATTGGTTACAGAAGCCCTCAGAGCTAGCAAAGAGTTCAGTGGGAGGACAATTCAATGGAAGGAGGGGAAATACCTCTTATTCGCATAAAACAAAAAAATTGATTATTATTATTATTCTCCAAAAGTAGAATGATAGACACTAAAACTGAATTTGTTATACAGCTCAGTCATTATTGCTGCACTGCCCGAGAGATATGAAACAAAGTTTTATAGTTACTTATCTCTAGAAATATAATAAAGTGTACATTTAAGAGTAAGATTTTTACGGGAAAGTGACTATCATCTTTCATGCATTTCAGGCAATGCAAATTAATGACCAAAATAATGATGATAATACGTTTTGCTTTGTCTAGGCCACTGCATAGATCTAAAGCCCAAATGAAATTCTCCCAATTTGTCAGAGGGGTATTTGCCAAATACCGTAACCTGAATGTGGATGTCTTTGGTGTGCCATCACAGAAATGTTTCCATATCACTGGTTCACTGTAAAGTCATCCACATAAGTCAAGCTGCTAGCTTTGCTGTTGTCCACCAGTTTGGTCCACCATGATCGTGTTGTTATGGTCTGCTTCTGTTAACACTTAGTTAACCAATCAGGAAAGCCAGGCTGCACGCTGACCGAAATGAACCCATATCCACCTCTATACCCTTTGCCTGAGACACAGACTTGTCCATGCAGTGCCACTGTGCAGATTGGATTGAATCAGGACCAACGTACAAATACTGCACAATAACTGGAGAAGAGTGTGTGTCTGTGTGTGTGTGTGG